>NC_032014.1:30569283-30678925 GCF_001865875.1 Lupinus angustifolius
TATAATATTAATACAAATGTATATAAAAATGTAATTTAATTATTAGAATTAAATGGGTCTAACTAAAAATAAGTCTATAAGCCCACTAAATGTAGATATGGTAGCCTATTTCATGAGCATATAGTATAATAGGTCTTTAAACAGACTAACAGGTTAGACCAGACTTTTAAACAAGTCAGACCTAAGCTTTGATTTTTTTTTAAACATACTAACTGGACAGACCCAAATTCCTATATGCTATATAAGTTGGTCTGTTTAAGGCAAAGTCTCACCTGACCTGTTTCCACCCTTAGATGTGTATCAAGAAAAGATTAATACTTTGATCGGAGACACCTTCCTACAACTGATAAATACAATAGTTTGAATTAATAAATAGATCTAAATCATTAAATGTATATATAATTGATGGTCAGAATGAATAATAAATTTAAAATAATATATACATGTGTATGAGTTTATATATTATCATTATAATTTTCTTCTAGATATATAGTTTACGATGGATTCCCAAGACCCAAATCCTAAACTGTATATCTCAAAAAGAAAATTATAAAGCCAACAAGTTGAGTAGAAATAGTTTAATATACTCCCATCATCTTCTATATACTCCACAACAAATTAATCTTTAAAACTTATCCAAGAGAAATTAACATTTGAAACGAGTCAAACATATTTGACAAAAATGATATGCAAAACAAGCTTACCATGCTCTTAAAATTCGTCATTATTTTTAACAATCTATTGTAATTTTATAAAAAAAATCCACCTCTATTTCATGCTTAAGTAAGTCTTCACTCACTTCCTAACTCATAATGTAAGATTTGATAAGCTAAAAAATGATTAGAAAATTAATTGGGATGTGAGAAAAATTTATATGGAGACATATATACATGAAGATAACCGATAAAATCTTGCAAACATATTAAAAATTTATTTTTAATTAAAAATTTGTCATAAATGATAGCACCAAATAACATAAAATACATTTATCTCAAAATGTAATGTATTATATGAGTCTCCATGCAAGTTTTTATCTCTGAATCAGTGTTGTTAAAACCGTACCGGTTATCAAACAGGTCAAGGTACCGGTATTGTGATACAATAGTTCAACCAGTGGTTCAATAATTAAACTGCATGTCGGTTAAACCGGAAATACCTGCTTATATTTATGTATGTATAAACCTATAATAAAAAAAAATTCAAATAGGTATATACTCAAATTTATAATTTACTCAAAATTCACATAAACAAATAACTTTAAGTATTTAACGAATTCAAAGTATAAATTATAAAACATATATCAATCCACAAGTATTATTTAACAACCGCAAAATATAAATAAATGAGACAATTTCACAACTCACTGTACAAAACAAATAAATTTAGAGTTTTAGCATTTAACACCAAAGAGTCAAAGTTGTATTATACCGACATTATATTTTTGCACCAAATCTTATATTTACAAAGTGCGCGAGGATTACACAAAAGTCATTGAGATTACACATGAATGAATGTTAGGAATCAAAAGGTGAAATCTAAGTACGCATTGGAACCATGTGCCTTGAAATGTTGAAGAACGGTGAAAAAATGGGTCACCTTTCAATGAGTTTTTAAGTTTTTAAAAAAAAATATTTGTGTATAAACCGACCGTTTTAGTCAAATACCGACCGTTCACCGGTTTTAACCAGTTTTTGACGCTTTTAATACTTGACCGGTTCAACATCTGTACCGTATCAGTTAGGGGTCCGTTTCACCGATTTTTCGATCGAACTGGCCGATACGATACAGTTTTTACATCATTGTTCTAAATTATTAGTCTTAAGTTTAATTTAACCAATAATTAAATAATTCTCCAATGAGTAGCGAATATGGACTCGGAGCTAGGACCCGCCCCATACAAACTACTCCATAATTTAATAATTTATTATTATGTAATGTTTTTTTGGGTCCAAACTCAACCCAAAGCTTCTTTCTACTCACCACTCTCATCTCTCTCTCTCTCTCTCTCTCTCTCTCTATATATATATATATATATCGCTTTCTGGTTCCGATTTAGGGCAAAACTCACTCGCTCTTCAACTCGCACATCCTTATCTCTTCTTCAGGTAACTAAATCTTCTCAAACTTTATCATCTTCCTTCTTTCAGATCTAACGATTTCCTCACCAATTTAGGTTTCGCACTTGAATTCCACTTTCCTTTGTAGTTAATTATTTTAACTTTAAATCCTCAGCGAATTAAGGTCTATTAGATTCGATTGCTGGTCAATTTATGCTTGAATGTTTCAATTTGTAGTTAATTACTGCGTTTGGTTTAGGTTTTGAAATTTGTTTAAACCTTTTTGAGATTTTGCAGCGAGGCTAATTTTTTGGATCTTCTTGCTTTGTTTTTACGCTATTAATCGTTTGTGCACAGTCTGTTTCAACTTTATTTCCTGATTTTCCATTTTTTCTATGAATTTTATGAATTTCAATTTGGTTTAGAGTGGTGTGTGAATTATGATTGCGGTTGTGTTGAGAGTTTGTAAATTATGGGGGGAAGTGGTTTATGTGGCCACAATTGCAGTGACATTGTGTCAATATTCGGTTGTACACCACAATTTTAAACTACACCGAAGAGTTTGCACATACCTGGTCCCATTTTTTATTCATGCTGGAAAAAAGGCAATCGAACTTTGGTTTACATTTGATAACCAAAGGGGGTCTGAACTTTGTTGCTTACTTTGTTATACAGTTGGATGCTTAGAACTGAATCACACTTACATCTGATGTTGTCATTACGCAATTTTTTCTGTTCAGGTTGTTGTTTGGTTGCAAGGAAAGGCTCTCTTACCACATCTGTCGGCACTGAACATAAGAGAGGACTTTTTTTAGCAGAGTGATGCGATTTGGCACGACCGTGTGAAGTTCATGCAATGTCGGGATTACTTAATGTATTCCCTCATGTCCTATAAAGCAAGAGACTGTTTTCAATAATTTATCTGGTCCTTTACTATTTTTGAACTGGCATGGCCTCTTAATTGCTATAATTTTGAATTGTTTTAGTTGGATATTTTCACTGTTCACTTTTTCTTACTAGATTGATGTTAATGGCTTATACTGGGGTGCGTATGACTTTATCCTCAATTTTTAGTCTGAAATTTCTACATGTATATTCATTGAATTTAAGTTTAATCTCGTCGATATTTCTGATCATTGTTCTCTGGTACATGATGTTTACACCCATGCTTGGTGACTTACTTTGAGCTTTGTTGGGGATTACTGAGTGTCATCTGGCTGATATACGCTGTCCGAAATCAATGTACTATTGTACTATGTTATAGGGTTTTGTGCTTTATATTTTTGTGTTCTGGTCATTAGAATGTCTCATGAATATGTTGATAAACTAGAAATTAGAGATTCAAGAGACATGTATTCAGTGCTTTCTAAAGGGAAAATGAATCGATTCAAATGTCAGCCTATGTAGTGAGGGAGAGTTCACGAGTGCTTAAATTATATGTATCTATTTGGGACAATTATTGACTGCCAATAAAATTTAATTTGCTTCAACTTTATATCACAAGTGCTAATCATTCTATGCTTTGCTGCTTCCAGGCTGTTGCCTCTGTGTGGTTAATTCTATTGAGTCCCATGAAAAACTATTAAAAAGTAAAATTCCCGGCTCTTGTTTAATATTGCATGCCTTATGCTTGTTGGATATATCTCAGAATGAAAAATCTCTGTAACTTTTGTTGTTATTTCTTGTAAGACATTGATTCCTGTTTGCTGCATGTCTCTACAATTGATGTAAATAGTAACAAAGTTCTTTTTGCAGTCTTCTCTGAACGGATCTGCTTCAAATCTTCCAGACGGTGCTGCACGGTCTTTTGCTACATCATTCTCCGGTCAGTCTGGTGCAGCTTCCCCAGTTTTTCATCACACTGGTGGGCAATTTTTGCTGGATTTAATCCTTTTTCTTCTACGTTCTACCCTTTAGTTCTATAATTGCTAGGTTCTTGCTGCAGGATCTATTCAGGGGTTGCATAACATTCATGGGAGCTTTAACGTTCCAAACATGCCTGGTACACTCTCATCAAGAAACTCAACGATAAACAGTGTTCCAACTGGTGGGGCTCAACAACCTACAGCGAGCCTTTCTAGTGGAAGGTTTGCATCAAATAATATACCCGTTGCTCTTTCACAGGTATCTAGGAATGTATTTATGCTTGGATTCTTAGAAACTGAGAGTAATAGCTAAAATTGAGCATATTTAATTGTTCTGTCATTTCGTTTCTAGTGTTGCTGAAGGTACAATGTTTTCACTTGTTTTTCAATTATATATGCAGCTATCTCATGGAAGCTCTCATGGACATTCAGGAGTCAACAATAGAGGGGGTATAAGTGTTGTAGGAAATCCTGGATTTAGTAGTAGCTCAAATGGAGTTGGCGGTTCTATTCCTGGGATTCTTCCAACTTCTGCCACAATGGGTAACCGAAACACTGTTCCAGGATTGGGGGTATCCCCGATTTTGGGAAACACAGGTCCTCGAATTACAAGTTCTATGGGAAACATGGTGGGCGGGGGGAACATTGGGAGGATAGGCTCTGGTGGAGGATTGTCTGTACCTGGTCTTGGTCGACTAAATTTAAGTGGAAATGGTGGATCTGGAGGTTTAGGTGCGCAAGGACAAAATCGACTGATGGGTGGTATGCTTCCACAAGGTATGTATTTTGTGGTTACAAATGCATTGAGGCGGTGTGAAAGTGGTCCTTTCTCCTAAGAAATATCTGATAATGTTAAGGTTATCAGATATTTTTACATGTGTAGTTGTTGTCAAAAGGGTTAGATATTAAAGCGCTGCAAACTTGGTTCATGCATTTCTTTTACCTTTTTAATGTTTTTCTATCATGGGACATATATTATTGCACTCCTTTTTAAAAATAAACCTCTTATATCTGCCTAATTTAAGTATCACAGATGCAGTCTTTTTAGTGTTTGCTTTTAGCATTAGATGACAAGTAGTTTGAACATGTAGAATTCAGTGACTTACAATATTCAAAAGGTCAATGGTCTTTTGAGCTGTGATCCTTGGGCATACCTAAAATTATTTTCTTTATGTGTGATTTATATATAATTTGTAATAATGAGGAATAGTGTCTGTCTAGACTCTCCTGTTTGCATCAAGTCATCTGGATACAGAGTTATGTTTATCTAATATCCCCTTCATAATGATTCTGAATTTTTGTATATTCTTCCTATATCATGGAAAGTAGACTACAGTGTTGTCATTGGTGTATGGAAGCAGCCCCCAATGTCACCATGATATGATCATGTGTGGTATTAAAGCAAAGTGGCCACTGACCAAAAGGCGCCCATATTTTAGAAGATACCAGGATATAAGAAAGACATAGGAATCAAAGAGGTCACCAAGTAGGAAAAAGTGGGGCTCTGCACAGTGCAGGTGTCATAGCAGCTTGTACTTTCATCGCTGCTCTGCACATGACATGTCATAATGCTGTTATGTTGTAGACACCATTCCGTGAGGGTATATACCACGACCTTCAAACTGCAATGGTGCCACCATTGACAACACTGGACTATTGTCCTCAATAAGAGAGAGACATGTGCATTTGATTTCACTGCAATTTAGACTTGGCAATATGGGTTTGTGAGTAATCTTTATGTTATTTCTCTGTTGCCTGACTATCTCCTGGGCTTGTTTGAACTTGTTGTCACTATTAATTTGTTGCCTCCTGCTTTGCATTCTCTCTTTAGCCAACCCCACCTCTTGGGTAAAGGTTTTGGTGACTGTTGTGTGTCTGATTGTTATATGTTTGTTTGTTACTATACTTGCAATGCCCGTTAAAAGCATGCAATTTTTAGGTTTATATGGAATTTTTGTTAGATGTTAAATACTTACATTAACCTTTGATATTAAGTTGATTTGATATATTCATTAAATAGGTGACATCCACTTTTTGATTCAGGATCTCCACAGGTAATTTCAATGCTAGGAAGCTCTTATCCTGGTGCCGGTGGTCCTCTTTCACAAAGCCATGTTCAAGCAGTAAATAACTTGAACTCAATGGGGATGTTGAATGATGTGAATTCAAGTGACAATTCACCTTTTGACATCAATGACTTTCCTCAATTGACAAGCCGTCCTAGTTCTTCTGGAGGACCTCAAGGACAGTTGGGTGTGTGAAGGAATTTTTTTTCTGGATATAGTTGTTCTCCTTCTACAATAAAGAATAACCTAAGCTATAAATTTCAGGTTCTTTACGAAAACAGGGTCTTGGTGTTAGCCCAATTGTCCAACAAAACCAAGAGTTTAGCATTCAAAATGAAGATTTCCCAGCTTTACCAGGATTCAAAGGTTTGTATATTGTTTTGCAAACTGTCTTCTTTTCTTGTTGTAGAGATTAGAGTGTGTCTTGTGCATATGGAGGTGTAGAATGAAATTTATGCTTTCTCTTCTGGATGAGCTTCTGGCATGTACAATTACTTTCTTTGCTCAGCTGCATTACCTTTTTGCATGTGCTGATTGCTTTCTTAGCATTGTGAAGTATGCATCAGTATTTTGCGCCATATTAGGGCTCATTTCTTCGGTGTTTGTATATTATCTTTCTGTCCTCATGCGTTTAACTAGGATGCTTTAGTGGTCCCTTTTGTCTCTGAGGAATGAATGGTTTCTTAAATTTGCACTGATTAACCTTTGCTGACTCGCTGGAAATTACATCTCAGGAGTTGTCTATATCTGATGACTTTCTGAATATTTTTGGTTGACTTTGTCCGGTCACAGAACTGAGAACTCTGAGTGGAGGTTGGTCATTTGGCTTCACTATTTGTTTTTTACCATAATATCTGTACACAGGTGGTAATGCAGATTTTGGCATGGATGTGCACCAGAAAGAACAACTTCATGACAATGCTGTATCTATGATGCAATCTCAACATTTCTCAGTGAGTTTCATATTGTAAAATATTCAGTTATCTTATCTTATTTACACATCCGTATTTATAATTTTAATGGATCAAAATTGGTCCCCGGTCTTATTTAACTTACATCTGCAGATGGGGAGGTCTGCTGGTTTCAGTTTGGGGGGATCATATTCATCACACCGTACACAACAGCAGCAGCAGCATGGTCCTTCAGTAAGTAGCGGTGGTGTTTCCTTTTCATCTATAAACAATCAAGATCTTCTCCATCTGCATGGCTCAGATGTATTTCCATCATCACACTCAACTTATCATTCCCAATCACAGGTCTGCAAGTTTTCTACAACTGTAGATTATTGCACTTGTTTTTGTAACTAGAACACATCTCTTTAATTTTAGCTTATCTATCACCAAAGCAAAGCAAGTGTTCCTGACATTTAAAGTACTTCTGTGTTTGGTTTAGACCAGTGGACCTCCTGGCATTGGATTAAGGCCTCTAAATTCTCCAAACACAGTTTCTGGTATGAATTCATATGACCAACTCATCCATCAATATCAACATCAGAACCAATCCCAGCTCCGCAACCTTCACCAGATGTCAGCTGTAAATCAGTCTTTTAGGGATCAGGGCCTGAAGTCTATGCAAACTGCACAATCTGCTCCAGACCCATTTGGTTTGCTTGGCTTGTTAAGTGTTATCAGGATGAGTGATCCTGACCTGACATCTCTTGCTCTTGGAATTGACCTTACAACACTTGGGTTAAATTTGAATTCATCAGAAAATTTGCACAAGACTTTTGGGTCTCCATGGTCTGATGAACCGGCTAAGGGTGATCCAGAGTTCAGTGTGCCACAATGTTATTATGCTAAACAACCTCCTGCTCTACATGTGAGATGCTCCTTATTGTGCTTTATGATTTCATTGCTATTGTTGTCTTCCCTTTAATTTGGCCTAAGTCTTTTTTGTGTAATGCAGCAAGGTTACTTTTCAAAGTTTTCGGTGGAAACGTTGTTTTACATATTTTACAGGTTCTTTTTTATAACTAATCTTACTCTGTTTCACACTGATTTGCTTGATGTTATCAATTAAGCATAAAGTTCATATTCTTTTGCAGTATGCCCAAAGATGAGGCACAGCTATATGCAGCCAATGAACTGTACGCATCCTCTCACATGCATCCTTTTGTTGTATTGTTTTTGGATGATTTGGTCTTAGTTCGAAACTATTTTAGGATTATTATTACAGTTCAGAGATTCTTGGCAAAAGTATTTCCAGTTTTGGAATAATAAACTGTATGAGTGGTTTATTAAATTTATGTGGATAACACATCAACCCCTCTTTGAAAACTGCTAACCATTCATGCAGGTGATTATTCTAGAACAAGGTATTTGTCTAGAATTTTTAAATTGTATTTCTCCTAATTTATGCTTTCTCCACACAATAATTACTGACAACATAGAGTGGTTGCTTTCAGTTACAAACGAGGGTGGTTTTATCACAAAGAGCATCGCTTGTGGTTTATAAGAGTTCCCAACATGGAGCCGCTTGTCAAAACTAACACATATGAGAGAGGGTCTTACCACTGTTTTGATCCAAGCACTTTCGAAACTGTCCGGAAGGTTAGTTTTTATGAACATATACTGTATTGTTGAACACACCCTCCACAGTGATACATGATATTGTGCTCTCTCTTTTGGAATAATTTGGTCCCATTTAGGCTTCTAATGTACAATCTCTTTGCAGGATAATTTTGTTCTTCATTATGAAATGTTGGAGAAGAGACCGGCATTGCCCCAACATTGAGGAGGAAAGAAAACCTTTTCCTTTATTATGGATTTATGTTGTTAGGATGTTAGTCTCTTTGAAGCATTAGTGTTCCCTCAATTTGGTATTTCTCTTACAATCTCTTAAATCATGTTCAATCAACATTGAGGATCTTTTTCTCCCCTGCCTTAATATGGATATTAGTTTAGATAATAGACCTTAACATTAGGATAAACCTAGTTGTCTGGCTAATGCACAGTAATATGTAAGAAACAAACTATTGAGGCAGATAACAAGGGAAATTCCTGAACAATTCTTCTTTACTCTTTCTTTTTTTGAGGTTAATTTCATACAAGGTGAAGGCTGTGATGCTCTTACTTGAGTTTGGAGCATGGATGCACTGAGAACAAAATGTATTCTTATATCGGACATCATCAAAGAAAGTTCCATTTTACCCTCATCCCCAACTTTCCATCCTAACCCTAAGTCGTTCACCAACCTCCACCAAGTTCCATCCCTACTCATCCTCCACCCAATCCTAAGCCACCTGACTCCACCCCGAGAACCCCACACAACCGCTTATGCTACAACCATCGGTATGCAAACAAAGTTGCGTTTGATGGGTTTGATTCTGCACTCTAGAGATGTTTTTGTTTTTGTTTTAAACAACAATGCTCAGTAAGAATCACAAGCTTGTTACACTTATTAATTCAATCCATAGAAGTTTACTTATTTAATTCCTTAGTCATATTTGATAATCTATTGGACTACACAGTGGTAGAACCAGGAAAACATCTAATAATTTTTAATACATCAATTGCATTAATAAAAAGAAATATTATAAGAGGTAGCAAGTTCACCAAGCTAATTAAGAGTTAGATCCATTGGTTAAGATGCTATGCCTACAAAATTCTATCAATGCATTATGTATGTATCAGAGAAAATTTCACGTATCCATTTTCTTCTTCCTGCAATTAGAATCTATCATCATGTGAATCAAACCTTGTTATTATCTTCTAAACTAATTAGCTTCACTAAAATCCTACGTATTATATGGATTAGGTATCTTTAATGTATATTTTGTTTAATCAACATCAGAATTTTGTTTACATTTATTCATAAAGTGCAAGCTCCATCTAACTTGTTATGTTGGGTGTTCATTCCTAGCATGCTAGTACTACTCTAATCTTCTTACTCATAGTGTAATATCTTATATTGTCAGTGTATATATCTTTTTTGATAATTAATAAGCAGATTAGGTACATCATCTATAAAATAGTGTAAAATACTGTGCAAACAAGGTTGTTTTTAACCGAAATATTCCATTGACCTACTGTCTCGAAAACATGAAAAGTACTAGTAAACAGAGCCCAATGTGAAACAATCATGTCCCAATAATGAAGTTAGTTTGTTATTCCTGAAATCTTTGTTAATTCCGAAGCTTATGATTGTAATCATGTCACAGCAATTATGAGCACAACTTCTTGATCCCAGCAATTGAAAAATAAAAAATCTCCTTAGAATGTCCAAGTGAAGGAGTAATTCTTAATGTGGTTGAATATTTTTTATTTTACTTGATTATTTTTATAAAACCTTATTAACTATTATGTGAATTAAGGAAATTGATTAGTATGATTTTAACCTTGAAATGTTTAACAATGATTTTTTTTTCTTTTCAGAGTTACACTTATTCATTTTTATTCATAAAATGTTTTATAAAATGGGTAAAACCAAATTCTCAAAGGGGTGTATAAGGACATGGATGCAAGTAGTGCTTACTAATATTTGTATGGGAGATTTATGTGTATCCATTTGGTTTTCAACTTTAATTATATATTTATATGTTTTGCAACCATAAAAATAAAATTATTTTATAACCACTAAAAATCATTATGAAATGATAAAAACTAATTATATATAATCACTCTAGTTCTTATGAAATGATAAAGACTAATTATATATAATCACTATGGTCATTATAAAATTGTAATATATATATATATATATATATATATAATATTTATTAAAAAATAAATTAAGATACTATGAGCAAATATCATCCCAACTCCCATCATCATCATTATCATCATTATTATTATTATTATTATTATTATTATTATTATTATGATGATGGTGATAATGGATATGCATATTTTCTAGTAATTTACTTTTGAAATACTCTTAACATTAGCTGCACTGAAAAATATGTAGTCAACACTGACAAAATGCAAATGTTACACTTTCCGGATACACATTTTTCATGTTTAAATTCCTTAATGGCCGTCTTTCAATAAAGCTACAAAATATTATTAGTAACACAACTTTGAAATTCTGCATGAACCACACATTTTCCAGTCTCATGAACTACTTTATAGTTTCTCTATTTTGTTTGGATGAAGATAACATGTCTTAACTTGATATTCTCAATTATGTATCGTTCAATAATATAATATTATGTAATTTTCTGTTATAAAATGAAAGGTCATATATGAATGAGTATTTTTTACTAACATAATGAAACAAAAAATTTAAATTATGTGGAACTATATTATTGGACGAGATATGATTAGAAATATGGAGATATGTGATCTTATATTGTCCTCCCTCAACTTTTATATCAAAAGTAGTTTAGTCTGTATCATTAACAAGTTTTTTCCACCCTTCGTTTTCTCTTCAACTTCAAACTTTGTATTCATCCATACTATTCCTCATGAAAGGACTTAACATGTTATGTTCTTCATCTACTTCCACAAGAGTAATCTCTAGCATAGACCATTGTTCTATGGTACCAAGAAGCACCAAAGGGTACCATAATATTAGAAGAAAAAACCAACTTGGTGTCCCTTGCTCATCTAAATTACCCATTAGTCCTAAGACTTTTTATGAAAAGCAAAGAAAGAGCACAACAAAAAAGATCAAAAATAGTGATGCATGTAGAAAGATATCCATTCAAGTTAGAAAACTAGTACTTAGTACTCCTAATAATGGTTCATCCACAAAATATCTTCTTAGTGATTTGGTGTCTCATGAGTCTGATAAAATCACAGAAATTG
Source organism: Lupinus angustifolius (assembly GCF_001865875.1). NCBI lineage: Eukaryota > Viridiplantae > Streptophyta > Magnoliopsida > Fabales > Fabaceae > Lupinus > Lupinus angustifolius. Next base: position 30,581,019 of record NC_032014.1, read on the forward strand.
CTCTTCCTCATAGTGAAGACAAACCCACCAAGGAGAAGGTACATGTATTTTTTATTTTTTGTTGTTTTTCTTTAAAGAGATTATTTTGTTTGAAACCTCAAATCAAACATTAATTTGATTATTTGAGATGTCAAATTGGTTCTTGAAATTGGCATTGTTGGTTAATTTAATCTATGATACTATGAAAATGTTAATTTGGTATTTAAGTTTGCATATTGTTAATAATTTCATCCAAAATTGTATGATTTTTACACTGAGCACCTCTTTTGTTTCAAATAGTGTGTTACTCCATGTGTCACTTACTTTAATTGATCATAAAAATGTTTTATTATTAAATTTTAAACTTAAATATATATTTTCAACTAATAAAATTAAATGACACAGGGAGTAACACACTTTTTGGATACAGCAAAAGTTGACCCGATTTTCACAGAGAACTAAATGAGAGTTTGATTGACTAATGTTTTACAAAATTAGAGAGTGAATGACAAAATATACCTATTGTATCAACCTCATTGAAGTGTTATTCATTAGACATGCATTGACTTGTTAAGTTATATAATAATAATGATGATGATAAAGGACAAGTTACTTTTTTTTTGCATTTTGGGTCTAATTAAACAGGTTGTGGTTTTGAGGGTGTCATTGCACTGCAAGGCATGTGAAGGAAAAGTTAGGAAACACATTTCAAAAATGGAAGGTGAGTTTACATATTTTGCAGTCCAAAATTAAACATCAAACTTTTGAAATCTACTTTTAAAAAGTAAAATTTTCTTTTAATGTAAGTTAAGTGTCTTATGCTATGTATGTAGGAGTAACATCATTCAACATAGACATGGAGTTGAAGAAAGTAACAATCATGGGACATGTGACACCATTAGAGGTTCTTGCAAGTGTCTCCAAGGTGAAGAATGCACAACTATGGCCATCTCCAACATCTTTATGAGTTATTAATTAACATTAATTATTGTTGTTTGATACATCTATTGTTGTTTATTAGATATCTAAGTGAGGTTATTGACACTCTCAAGTATCAATTCATACTCACATTTAATTTGACTAATAATGATTCTATATTTTGGAGTGTCAATAGTTCCATCGTATATATCTAAACCATACATTTTGAATAAATTCATGAAAATTTAATTCATTAACACATGATTAACGATTTATATGAGTTTAGAACCATGGTTATTTGAGAGCTAGCTCATATAAACTATGTGTTGCTCTAATACAATCGCTAGAAAAGATTAAAACAATCATTCATGAGTCTCAATCTCTTCTCTTATATAAGCATGATGAGGACCTTATGATTGTTACATCTATGTGTTGTTTTTCCCCACAAACTAATGTGTGATTGCTAGAAGCTACCCTTTTAGATAATGTGTGGATACAAGGAATGCATGGTGACACATTCTACACCAAAATTTTCATTCTTCCATATTTATTTTTCAGCTAATGTTGGTGGGTCATAGTTCATTGCCTCTTATTTTTTTTTTGGTACTATCAAAAGTATTCTCTCACCTTTTTAAGTAAGGAACTAATCCATTTCGGGGTTCATAATTGTCCCTCTCAATAAGTGTCGCTCACAGGAATCGAACATTTGATATTGGGGATCCAGTAGAACCTTACACAGTTACACTACTAGATCATCACCTTGTTCATTATTGCCTTTTATATTAATATGACAATTACAATTCAGAAGCCAATTACCTACCCTTCCTACTTAATCAATGTCATTAATGCGTGCTTAAGTATTGATTTTGCTCCTATAAGTAGTGACTGTGATCTACTATAATATGAATATAATGGCAATTCAAGTCTCACATATATCAAAACTATTACTAATTAAGTACCATGACTATTTTTTGTTTAACAAGGTTTCCACTCACTTTGTATGTATTTGGTAAGGAATTAATCCATTTTTGGATATGTGATATCATTCCGAGTAAGCATTGTATACAAGAATCAAATATTTGAAATTTTATTTTATATGAGAGTCTAATAAGATCTTATATCTTTAGACTAACGTCTTATTAGTTAATTACCATAATTTTGATCCCATTTAATATTAGACCTAACATCATTTTAACTGCATCATCTCACAATTCAGTCATGATTACAAATCAACATCATAAGAAAATACCAAGAATTAAATGGTTATGTGGAGGAACCAAAATATATTGACCGCAACATAAGAATGTATTGTAAGATCATTGACCAATAGTCCAAGACACAAATCATTATTGATTTGAAGTTCAATAGTTAAAAATGATGAAAATGTGATATAGATCATTAGTCCAAAATCCTATAATAATTTTTGCCACAACAAATTTCGAAAACCAATATCTAGTTTAAAAAAACCACACTCCAGCTTGCATGGCATTAACTAATTAACTGTAATGGTTGTCACCATAACTGAATGCATCAACTTTAATTTAAAACTATGCTAGTTACTATAGGGAATGGACATAGTATACTATCATTATCATACTATGGGTCATGAAATTTATTAAGGTCCCAACATTGCTGGCTTCAATTTACTTTTTTCTGTACAGGTTGTACCTGGACAAGGATCTGCTATCCCAAATTATGTCTCAGATCTTGTCTCAGACCAATCCTATTATGCCACGTCAGTTAAAAAAAATTAAATATTCATTCTACTCAACAATTTTCTAATTTGTTTAACAAAAAAAGTTGTTCTATAATCTCTTACATATACCCTTCAGGAAAAAAATAGGGTTTCACAATTTATCTTTTCTCATCTCCATTTTCTTTACTAAAAAATGGAGGCTTAGCATTTTGTTGTAAAATGCCTTTGTGAAGAAGAAAAAAACATGATTGTTAGACTTACAGTAAACTGAGACAAAATGCACTATTTGGATAGGAGGAGAATTATATCCTTCAACTTCATGATTTGCTTAATATATATGTATATAGTGTACTATCTAATATATAATCTTAAAACAATAAAAAATAATATATAAAGTATCTCGTGTTATAAGGAAATATATTATCTCTTCCGGCCACTAAAATCATGATACATGTTTTATTTAATCATTTTATTTAAAAATATTTCTAAAACTTAACAAAATATTAAACATGTCATATTTTTATTGGTTAGAGAAGATAAATTATCTCATGATATGAGAAAATATTTTATTCTCTTTTATAAATATGCTACTACTCATAGGGTAGATAAGATAATACCTATCCCTCACCCATAAGTTATTATTGTGTGTATGATTATTTATATCATTCCTATTGAAGTAGCTAGTTTAATTTCCTATGATGGGTCTAGGGTGACATTACCCATATAGTGGATAGTTCCATGCAACTTTTTTGTTTATGTTGGGCCTAGCCCCTTCCTTCCAAAAAAGAATATCATTTATAATTAATATATAGAATAAATAATAATGTTGGGCCCATAACTGGGCTGTTAATGGGCCTGTATGAATGAATGTAATGAAATAACTCATTTAACATGTTCTTCTCTTTCCCTTCAAAACGCACCGTATCGCTTCCATTTATTGTTCAACTTCTTTCTCTTTCAAATTCAACTTCCATTTCTATTATTTCTTCTACTTAGTTAGTTACTACTACTATTATTACTTTTTACTTGCTTCAACTATTTACTCTCTATTATACTTCTTCCTAGTTTTACTATTCTATTATATCTTTTATATTTTATTTAACACCTCTCCAACTTTTAAAGTCTCCGCTTGCGAAAATAAGTGTGTATATCTACTCTCTATGTAAATCCAGTATGTTAGAGTCTCGTATACCAAAATTATATTTTTTTATTGTTAGGCTTATGGATTTAGACTTTACTTTGATATATGACTTTGTCCTTTTTATAATTCCCTCTTTTGCTTTGGGATTATGGACGTTGCTTCTTTGTGCATGTTTAGCCATATGTTACACTCCCAAACAAAACAAACTTGTTCTGTTTCTCTTTGTATATGTTGTTTCCTCTGATGCCAATCTTAGAATGTTTCACAACAACCAATATCTTCTAATGTACAGGTGGGCCATCCTCATGATTCATTAGTTTAGAATCTTACGTAAATACTTCATTTATTTGTTCTCACTTCACCATATTATTAGGAAGTAAGTAAGGCCTGACTAGATACCAAAATGTCAAAAGTTCGATTCCTGAAGCAACACTTGTTAGGAGAGACAGTCATGCATCCCGAAAGGATTAGTTTTTCAGCTGATGATTCAAACTTTGGATCCTACAAGATACTTTGTTTCGTAAGTCTATGCTTCTCAGAATATACAGTTGACCTTCTTTAGTATTATTGAGTCCATATCCAATGTGGCATAAAAATAGTTTTAGTTGGTAGTAGCATCATTTTGTTTGTTTGTAAAATTAGACGAAATTTAATCCAAGTGTTCAAATCCTAAAGAAATTTGAGTCTTGTGTTTGTCTTTAATTTGCAGTAAATGCAATATATTCCTTTTCTTGGATTTATCAGTTGTGCATTCTCAGAATTTAACTGCTTCCTTTGCATGTTATTAACGGAGATATATACTAGCCATTTTATCTATGCTGCAATTTGTAAATTCAGTTCTATGCTAGTTTGAGTTTTCAATGAATGTGTTCTTCATAACTGCATTTTATTGTAGATATTTTTTATGCCCCTTTCTGTTTGCTTTGTTCTTCTCTTCCCCTTTTATTTATTTATTTATTATTTTTCACTTCAACACCCTAGTTAAACATATGAAGCATCTTTATGTTAATCATGTTTAAAGTTTAAACAGACCACTTCTATTTGTAATTTTTGCAGGGTGTTTTGTGACGAATTACAATCACTATGTACTTCTAATGGATTTCTGGGAAAATGTAATCTTTCTCATTTAGTTTGATCTATTACTTTATATTATATATTCATGCCAATATTATTCTGCTGGAAAAACTCATGATAGCAATTTTGAGAGTCAATATCAATGAACATTATCACGTATTTGCAAGGATTCTTTTTGGCCGGACACATTTTGTTAGCTTAGAACAAAAACACCAAAATGGAGTCCACTTTGTTAGCTCAGGGAAGGGACAGAAAGTAAGAGTCTCCCTTAGGAGAAACCAAGAGTAATTCAGGAATGAGAGATAGTTTAGGATATCAACTAGAGCCATTTTCAAAACATGTTTCTCAGAATTTTCCCAGTGACATGGAGAATGAGACTACTTAGGAAGCACATCTTTTTGTCCTACAAACTGTGTCACTTTATGTATCATTACTCATTTGCCGTGATGGGTTAGAAAAACACTAAGTTATCAATGGTTTTAATGTGATTAAGGTTGTCTTGCATGATGGTAATTTAGAGACAAAAACATGTCATATGCCAGCTGATTTGGCTCAATATACATATGGATATGATTTCTTTAGAAAAACTCAATATACATATGGGTTAGAAAAACTCTGTATTTTGATTGTTTCTTTAAAAACTATAAATATTTGTATGTTACTACTACAATTTTTTTGTCTCTGTCCCTAAAAAATTATATTCAAAGTAGTAAATTGAACGAGTAATAAATTGAAAGGTCATATTTGTTTGGTTAAAACCAAAATGAATGCTAACAAATAGAAATAAAATGGAACTAGTAATCTCAAAATTAAATTTTCAAAAACCTGCAGAGAGAAGACCCACATTTTCCATTTTCCTCAAAAACCAAAAAATGGGTCTACCTATGACACTTAATCAAAATCCGGGTATGCCATTTACATCATCAAAAGTTGTAACTTGTAACTCCATTTACAAAAAAAAAAGGAGAGGAAATTTTTATAAGAATCATTGATCCCTTTGTTGTAGTAAACATGTGTTGTTGAATGAACCAGAGATGTTATCAGCAAATTTGAGCATAGAAGGTGATGACACAAATGTTGGTTTCCTAAATGAATTCCAAGTATTTGCAAATGCATTGAGTTCAATCTCAGGTGTAACAAAATCCTTCACCACCTTAAGAGGTGGAACTTTTATAGCTTGAATTGGTGGAGGATTTTTCCAAGTAGGAATTGGTCCTGCAAGAAGTAGTGTCTGAAGTAAAGGACCAGCATCCATAACAGCATCAAGTAACTTTCCTTGTTGTGGCAAAACTTTCCCTTTGGATAGAAAATCAATAACATCATTTGCAACATCAAAACAAGGCTTTTCAATGCAGCCATTATGAACCAAAAGTTGATGATTTTTGACATACCCACCAAAGTTATGTGAGTCAACAACAACATTATTATTATTATGTGTCATGTTTGAAAAATCATGAGGAGAAGAATCAATAGGAGATGAAACATGTGAGAGACTATTTGATTCTGTGATGCTTGAGTTTGCTTTAGTAGTTGCATGAAACATTACAAGGCTTTCAGGTTGATGAACTTGAAAAGATGATTTTTTGAATTGGTTTGAGGTTAAAGGTATAAGCATTGGGTTGGTCATAAGTTTCTGAAGCTGTTCTCTTGCTTCATTTCTCTCTTTGTAAGCCATATTCAATAGACCAAGCAATTCTGTCTTCACTTTCTTCATGTTTTCAAGTTCAATTGTAGCAGCCAGAAGCTTCTGCCTCAAATCCTCAAAACTCTACACTTGCAAAAAAACAAGGAATTATATTGTTAATGAAGTTTAGAAGTAGTTCCTTACACACATAAAAAAAACACTTGAGCAATTTTGTATGAAGTAATCTTTTTTTAATGAATATCAATTATATAAATAAATAGAGATTCGTTGTAGAAATAGATAGAGTAAACTTAACCCCTAACCAATAACCCATAACCCCTGACCCTAAACCCTATGACCCTAACCCTACCCCTACACCTAAACCCTACCCTAGCCCTAAACCATAACCCCTGAACCTGAACCCTAACCCGAAACCTAGCCCGAAACCCTAAATCTGGCCTTAACCCCTAATCCTTAAACACTGAACTCTGAACCCTAACCATGAACCCTGACCCTGACCCTGGTCCTAAACCTTGGCCCTGGCCCTAAACCTCAACCTTAACCCTAAACCCTAAGCCTTAACTTTGACCCTAAACCCTAACCCTTACCGGTACCTTTAAACCCTAAACCCTAAATCCTAACCCTAACCCTTAACCCTTAACCCCATAAGCCATATGCCCTAACCTAAAAATAATAATTAATTTTTAAACCCTAAATCCCAAAATCCCTAAATACCTAAATCCCAAAACCTTAAATCCTAAACTTTAATATATTTTCATTGGCGTGGGATATGATTTGAGTAAGGGGAATGATTTTTTTCTATAGAAGTAGAATCAATATGGATATTTAGTGATGGGAAAACATATAAAGGGAAAAGCGGGTCAATGGTGAATAATTTCTTCATAAATGAGTATTGAACCAGATAATTGTAAAATAAATAAATAAATCAATGGGAAAAAATAGGATAATTTTTTAAGACAAAAACTAATAATGGACACCGGTAATTAATGCGAAAAATAGGTCTCCATAATAAAATTCTGATTCATGCAAAAGATTCAACAAAGATAAAAACAAGCACATGTAAGAGACCGACCAAAACGTCACTTCACAAAACTATGTCCAAACTCATTATTCTTATAGTCAAGAAAACGAGAACAATATGCTAGGTACTTAATCTACTAGCATGTGTTGTAAAATTGTTTATAGAAAATATAGTATGCACTAAATATTAGAAAATGTTGATCTTGATCAAATCACTATTCATATATATTTTATAATTATTTTTCAAAATACATTTATTTTTATTTTTAGATAGTATTCGTGCTTATATTGAAATAGCTTTTGCCAATTTTTTTGCTACTTCGAAAATTTTATGACATATTATGCCACTAAACAATAATTGGGAGATCTTATATTATGAAAATATCATTATACTTAATATAAGAATGCTTCCACACTCAAATCTGCTTCAAAAGAATGAATAAGCCTCCTAAGACAAAGCATGAAAGTTTCATTTAAGGGAAAAAAAGGACAAACTAATAAAAAATGTGAATGTGGGTTCCAGTTATGGTGGAGTTTTAGAGGGGCAGAAAATGTTTCGGAGCCATCAAATACAATTATGAATGATTCTAAAATCTTATATTATTCTTCATTCCCATCTAAAACTTAAGTAGTAAGCAGAACATAAAAAGGAAAAAGACATGCATGTAGTATGTAATTAAAAAAGATAAAAGAAGAGGGAAAAGTTGAAGTATGAGGGTGAAGGGAATTGTACAATGACCCACCTCTTGATAACCAAGTAGGGAACCCACTTCCATTCTTCAATGCTTCTACTCTTTGTTGTGACAAGAAAATATTGTAGAGAAGAAAAGTTTTGACTAAGGAGGTTTATGAAATGGGTATTAACTCTTATTTATAGAGAAACATTAGATAAGATAAAGGGTGGGAGGAAGAATAGTAGGAGAAAGTGGTGCCTGCTTTTCTAGTCAAGTCTCTATCAATGAAATTTAATTTAATACCAAAAAATTATTTTTAGAAAACTTAGGAGTTTCCATTTTCTATTTTTGTGATACAATTTCATAATCCCAAAATACTTCCACCAATTGTAGATTTGAGAAAATAATAGAAGTTTGAAGTGGTGCTAATTATAATAGCAAACACAATCTAGATATATACATATACTTATATGCTTTTATAAATAGAATGAATCTTAATTATTAAAGTTGATTCGGTGATGCTAATTTAATGATTTAATTAATGGGTTGATAATTAATTTCAGATAAAATATATATTTTTAGACAAATAAGGAGTAATAAGAGTAACAATTATGTTATGAGTTCAAATATTGGAAAAAATCTATTTGTTATAGAGTAAGACTGTATATATCTATCTTCCTCATTCACACTAAGTAAGAACCTCTTGTATTGGATAGTCCTCTAACAACATATGTTCATTACTTCGTTATGACCTTTGGGAGCACATATGTTGTCTCACACCTTGTGTCACTCCATGTACCATGGGCTTATAATTGGTTAGAAAAATATTTAATAATTAAATTTTCACTTCAATATATTTTTTCTGACCAATCACATACTCATAGAATAATACAAAGTATTGGACAACAAATGTGCACTCATAAGCTTTCATACACTTTTGTAGTATCTAATTAAATGTTTTAATGTATTATTGGCATAATATTCATTGGAAAAGAAAATGTTAGTAAACATTACATAAATAAGTAATTTGATTATTTTAATGATTAAATTTAGAATTGAATTATTTATAATAATAATTATTCCCATGAAGTATAGAGCTTATGGTTTTAAAAATGAAAATAACAACCATATTAAGAGGAAATGAAATTTTTTTAATGAAAAACTGAATGAAAAAAAACATTTCTTAATATCAAACAGAAGTTTCATGGTCGGCGTTTCAAGTATTTTATATATTTTTTGTTCCAACCTCAAAAGATTAATAGCCAGAATTTTCTTTCTTTATTCCAAACAAATTGTATGAGCATATTTCCATTTCTCGTTAACATTATTTACATGTCAACGTATAACCAAATGCTAGCAATATTGTATTATTTATTTACAGTCCAAAACAAAGAAACTCACTTGGGATCATTATCAATACATTAATTAAATATGAAGTTATCAACATTAGATTGTGTTATAGAATTTTTCTTTATCTAACTGGGAAACCTATTCAACTATGCATAGTAAGTAAAATTCATTAGTATTTCTGTTGCAGAATAATAATAATTAATATTTGAATTAAGAGCATCTCTGTAGTTCACATTATTGGTTGAAGTAGGAAAACTCCAAAATCACAAGATATATAATAAAACTAGAACATAGGACAAAACTGCTTAAATTAAAAGTAACATATTCTCAATGCAATGTATCTAGTGACTCGTAACATGCATTTGTGTGTCATTACATGTGTAAGCAATCTTTAATCTTATCTTAATAATTTGTTAATTATAGTGTACATCCAAAGGTTGACCCTTCCACAATTCTCACTACACAAATTAAAAATTATCTTAATTACCAAAACTATAAGCTAACTTGATAGAGTTCAAACAAGAAATCAATATCTATAAGGCGTTAGTCCAGTAGTGCAAGACTTTATTGGATAATGAAGGTCGAAGATTCAATTCTTGGGAACAACATTTGTTAGGAAGGGACAACTATGAACATCGAAAGAGATTAGTTCATTACCTAAAAGATGAAATAATACTACTGGTAATACAAAAAAACAAGATATTGAGTTACATAAAATTTCTTTATCTGATTCCTACAATTAAATAGTCAAAAAATGCAGCATCAGGGTGTAAGTTTTAGACTATAAAACAAAATATAATACACTCCTAGACCATAATTCCAAACCTAGCATGAAATTCACATGGAGACTCAGATAGGGGCATCATTGTAATTATATTTATGAATGAGAAGAATGGTCTAAAAAGGTGAGGACCAGTTGGTCTTTTACTTCTTCACCTTCCCAACGGGTAACGACTTTACCTGTCGACCCAATTATGTGAAAGTAGTGCATTTGTTGAGCAAGTTGTTTAGATCAAGTTTTAAATATATATGCTGATTGTGTTATATATAATTATACCAACAGGGTTGGACAAAATTATACTTGAATGTATAATATGAAGTTGTGATGCTTAGGCTATACTTTTTATTGTTATGTAGAAAAAGAATCATCATCTTCACCATAAAGATTTATAAACATTCTATACATTATTCATTTGTTATGAAGCACAGATTCGTTAAATATCCTCACGTGTCGGTGTACGACACGTATCCGACATGGATACGTTCAGATTCACGAAAGATACATATTCATAGAGTATCCAAAAATTAAAAAAATAAATATTAAGACACGTATTCGATTCGTTTTCAATAAAATATAGAATATATGGATTCGTTTTCAGTAAAGTATAGAATATATAGATTCGTTTATAATAAAACAGGATAAGATAGATTTGTTTCCAATAAAACAGGATAAGATAGATTCGTTTCTAATAAAATATGATAACATATAGATTCGTTTTCATTAAAATATGATAAAATATATTTTTTATGGAGGGCAATGATTTTAGGATATATTCGTTTTTATTAAAATATAATAAGATAAATTTGTTATGGAGGCAGTGATTTCAAATTTCCATATTTTTTACTTTGGATATTTTGATTTACACTTATAATTTTATCATATTTTATGTGTTTTTATTATTTTATACGCGTATCCCTAAACGTATCGTATCTTGTATTTTGGAAAAAATATTTGTCAACGTATCGGATACGTATCGTACCCGACACGTATCAGTATTCGTGCTTCATAGTTCATTTGTATTATTATTTTCAAAAGTTAATAATTTTAAAAATAAATGGTGAATGATAAAGTAACAGTATATAAAACTCTTACATAATATTGTATATATTCTTCTATATTATTATTAATATATAATTCCAAATATTTTGATTTTTTTGTACATGATATTTTGATCAATATAATAAAATTAATTAAATTTATACTTTAACATATTAGTTTTATTTAATTTTTGTTAGATATTAAAAAAATTTATTAGGAAACATTTTGTTAAGATCAACTTTAAAATTTAAGAATAAAAATACAAACGTAAAAATACTAGTTTAATAAGGTTGTCTTTGTCATTGCAGAAGGTTGGGCACTTTAGAGATTGCACATTTGTTGTCCAAGGTTTGTATTATGTACCTTTTGTTTTTTTATTATTTAAAAAAGTAAAACATAAATTTGATATATATTAACTTTATATTTTCCAACCAATAATAATGAAGGAAGTGATAAACATTATGAGATATGCTCCCACTCGAGAAGAAGGGTAGGATGTAGTTGCGAACCTAGGAGATTGTCCATTTGTGAAAGTGCACATGGCCCTTTGGTGTAAGTCATATGGGGACCTAGAGCTTGAGACACGTTGAAAATACACTCTCACCGAATCCTCGCTTTCACGAATATTTTCTCTTATTCATGGTTTTTTTGGTATTACTAAAAGTATTTTTCATTTTCTTGGTAAGGAACTAATTCTTTTCAAGGTTGATGGTTGTTCTCTCAATAAGTATTAGTCCCATAAATCGAACTCTTGATCTTGGGGATCCAGTAGGGTCTTACACCATTATATCAACATCTTGTTAGTCTCTTAGTATTTGAGTAGAGATATTGATATGTATATTCAAAAATTATAATCATCTAATTTTTTAATTATTTTTATATTAAATAATTTGAAAACATATAAGTTTTTCCTTCTTCATTTTGGTGGTTTTTTATTTTGATTTTTAAATCATATAAATTATAAAGGTTGGAGATCTTTTATGAACTTCTCTATCTCCTAAAGTCTCTTTATGAATTTTTGAGATCCTTAGACTTTCAATGAAGGCTTAATTGAATTGTGAGTCACTAATTAAGAAGTTCCCTAACTTCACTTTGTCTTTAATATTACTCGTCAATAAAGTGTACACATCTTTGATTATACATAAATGTATACGTATACTTTAAAATTGTCAAAAGTCAGAGTTAGTGCACTAAGTGACACATGCATTATTATAATTATTTTCATGCATGCATTTTCAGTTAACCTATGATAAATAGGAATTGTAGAAAATCATTGTGTTTGTTCTATATAAATCATATCTTTGATATCGAGAGACATCACTATAGTGAGTAGTTGCATGTTGAACCGACTTAGATCACAAAACAAGTACAAACTTGGGTGGTAGTAGTAGGTAGACATGAATTGCCTATAGAATTAACCCAATAAATGAATCAAACTTAGGTTGGGGTTGCAACCCTAAGTTATACTTGCATTTAAGTTATACTTTACATGAATTTCCTTCACTGAATTATTTAAAATTTATTGAAACTTTTAAAATGTAATAGCATTACTCTATTAGCATTCGCTCTCACTTATTAGTAACATAACAATAAATTTTGAAATAATAATTAGTAGCTATTTTAGGTCATTTTTAAGCAAATTACACAAAACAAAGAAAATAAATAAACTTAGTTATGTTTTATTTTAAAAAAATACTTCAAAATTTACATTTTTACCCTTTAAATCTCCAATACAATAAAGTTCATAGAAAATGAATTTAATTATGCTTACATTATCTCATGAATTCCATTATCTCACTCACCACTATACTTTCCAACCAATTTCATAGTATCCATGAGATAAATACTTTCTCGGTTTCTCCATTTACTTGTGACAAAACAATATTACTGATGGTGCAACTTAGAATAATATTTATATCCTATAAGACATTTTGCGAGTGCAACTAAATGTGCCACCAACCAATTATGTCATGGCCTCTAGACGATTTTACTTTATATCATTGGATCCTTTCAATGAAAATTATAATTGAAAATTAAAAATGGATTAACGGTCAATGTCCTTGCCAAAAGCAAGCGTTCATTTTTTCAATATTAATTTGACCAAATTATCAATGCAAAAAGGTGGTTGGAGTTTGGTTTGACTCATGGATGAAGAAACTAAAAATATCATTAGGCTTCGGAGTCCAAAGTTTGAACAATACAGGATGAAGACACATAAGTGACATAACATTTCTTTTTGGCGAGTGGGAATCCGTTCCAATACTAGAGAGGAATGTTATAAGTAAAAAATAAAGAAAAATAAATGTAATGACATTTATACCTTTTTTATTTATAAAATGATATTTTTATCCTTAAAACTATGAGGAAAAAAACTTATCATTTTTTTGGTACCGGAGAAGATTTTGTTCCGTACTTTTTACGAAAGGCCCCCAACAAGGAAGAGCCATTTCAAGTCAGTGAATGATCGAGTAGGTGGTTGCCGGCAATGAAAGTAGTGAGACTTTAATTTGGTTTTGTGCCCTTATGATCAGGTAATTTAATTTAGTTTGAAAAAAATTAAAAAGCCATTTATTTTGCAAACAAAAAACACATTACAATCATTGAGTTACTAGGGTATCACCGAAAAGGAATTGGTAGGGTATCATAAAAGGGAGAGATAAAAAAATATAGAATAAGAGATGAAAGTAGAGAATAAAGTAATATACCGACAAAGCATATATTTGTCGTGTGTTTGGAATAAAGAATGTTTTTTTTTACCAGAAAATGTGATACTTGGTAATGTTATACGTGACTAATTTCATTATTCTCTAAGTTGTTGTTTGAGTATCTTTAGTTTTTTTGATAAATATCTTAATATTTTTTGAGCTGGATATTGTTATCATCTTTTTATTAAGAGTTATATCTATAAGTAGTAAAAGACATTGTCTTGGTTGTAATTCTATTTTATGTTAGTTGTTTTAACATTTATCAACTGTTTTAAACATTTTTGACAAGTTTCCCACCCTTACAAATTTTCTAATAATTTGTTTATTTTAGAAAGGTAGAACATCTTTATTTGGCTTCTTCTTCATTTAGATAAAACCAAATATATTAAAATCATTCACAATATAATTAATCATAAGTAAAAATATAGTTAATGCTATTTGTCTGAATATCTTCTTATAGTTTCTACTAAACATTGCCATGTTACATTCCTATAATTCCCAAAAAAGTAAGGGGAGCTTAGGGGGTGAACTCAAATCATGTTCATTCAACTAGAGCAAAGCATTTTTAATGATGGTGAATTTAGAACCATGATTAGTCAAGAGCATATACCCTGTTTAATATGAAATAATTGACTTGAACTTGAAGAAAGGGAAGACATTAATCATTCTCACCATTTTGTGTTTGGTGATGACTATTACCAATGGTTTTGAAAAGTTGAAAATGGAATCCAGGGATAAAATGAAGGAAAGAAACACCAAAACAAGGAAAGTGATGATCGAATTTGATGAGATCTATGGAATTAATCAAGACCCTTTTGTCTCATTATTAAATATGTATTTTTTAGTTTTGATATAATATTTTGAACGAATATTATGATCATGATCATTGATTATTTTATAATCAACAAAGAAAAAATCCAAGAAAAACTACAAATGCAACCTTGTGTGAGGAAGCTACACCCCAAGATTCGTCTATAACTAGAGTTACATAGATTAGCCATATAGGAAGAGTAGAAAAAGTAGTAAATGTGAAGGCAAGATTAGCCATGTGTGAGAGTGGAAGTAAGATACAATTTAAAAGATTAATAAAAATGACTAAATGGTGACCCTTAAAATTTTGAATGATGATATGAGTATTATGATTAAATCTCTTATCATTTCACAATAAACATGTTTAACTAATGAACTGGATAACATACGATGACTTTTTGTTGCTTGATTCACAAGTAAAATTTATATAAATAGACTAGTTAGGGAGGATACTCGTTGTAGAGATGGTGTCCTCTTTTTGGTGGGTCTCTGGTGGGCTTAGAGGTGGTACAATAACATAATATTTGCTACTAATACTTAGGATATAGCCTATATTGCATAAATGTTCATCACAATTTGAGAGATTGATATTCCAAATATATATTTTCTAATGAAGTATCCAATTCTAGCATTCAGTGGTGTAGACCGGAAATTGAATGAGTTAAACTTAATCGAATGGAAGTTTAATTTGAAAGATCAAACTATTTGAGGTGGAGGAATTGTCTGTAACCAAGAGGGTCATTGGTTATCAGAATTATATGCAAACCTATGACTCGAACTCTCATTCTAACATAACTTCTCACTATTGAACATGGGTTAAGTTTGGCTTGGAGTTTGAGTCACCACAACGTAATCTTGGAGAGTGATTATGGCAATCCACATTATTTCAAATAGGTTGCAGATTCATATGAAGTACATGTCGAGAATTATTCATAATATCGAGAATAGAGAGGTTCATCACATAAAGTCTAACATTTGAAATAAAGATCCAAAGAGTTCACAAAACGAATAATGGGCTAAAATCAAGCCCACATAATATTTCAATGGACCGATACCCACGAAGGATGAAGGCTCGATTATTTAGCAACAACGATGAAAACGATTAGATCTGAGAGTGTGAGAAGCAGAGAAAACAAAAGCGAAGAAGAAAGAAAATGAGGAAATTCGATCCATGGCCAGTGTTCTTCAAGCGTGAATGGAACCGTACCTGGCCCTTCTTGGTTGGTTTCGCCGTTACCGGTACCATAATTACCAAATTATCCCTTGGTCTCACTGGTATTTCCTCATTTCATCATAACTCAATTCCATTTTTGTTTTGATTTCACTATTTGTGATCGAATTAAATTAAATGTAATTGATTGTCGCTTAAATTTTTGCAGAGGAGGATGCAAAAAACTCTAAATTCGTTCAGGAGCACAAGAGGTAATAATCCACTCACCAAACCCTAGTTTTTCAGATGCATTTTTTTGTTATTGGAGATCTATGTGTTTCTCGTGTTTCTGATCAATGGAATTCAAATTTGAACTGATTGGAGTTTTTAGTTTTCGTATATCTCGGAAGATGTACGATTTGTGTTTTTCGTTTTTATTTATGAAGAATCAAGTATTGAAGAGCAAGTATGAATGGAGAAAAGATGTAACTGTGTAATAATATGATATTGTGGTTCATGTAGGTATGAAATTTGTTCGTTTGAAATGGTTGATTTTATGTTTGAAATTATTATTTGATGATCTAGGAATCAATAATTTGAATAATTTTGTGTGGAATGGGGTTTGCTTAATAATTTCTCACTTAAATTGAGGAACTCAGTGATGCCTATTGTATCATCAAATAACATTTTTTTTATTTTTATTGTTTGAATCTGTGTGTCTGAATAATTCATTATCTGCGTATTACTTGATTATGTACATGCATAGAAATTCCTAGGTTCTGATACATTCTCCCTCCTGTGTTCTTTAGGTGATTTCCGAATGGAAGAATGGCACCAGCGTTGCAGTTGCATTAGATGTGCCAAGAGAGCTTTGCTTGCTTTATTTTACAAATGTAATAATTGAAGAGGGATGTTATGTGTACTCTCTCCATATTCCCATTTCCAATTTTGGTTGTTTGCTTAATTGTGCTTGAAATGTTCATAATGTGCATTCCTGAATCGATAAATTCACTCTGACTACTTTAATGTGACAATTACAGTTCTTGGATTGCCTCTTTTTGCAATAATGCCAAATTGCTAATGTTGTGGGAAATAGTGGTGTAATGTATTTTAGAGCCTTCTCGAGTCTTTCCTGACCAGCTTTAGCGATCTTGTTTATCCTAAACATAATCATGTCTTAGGTGCATATGCTGTGCTTTATGTTTCAATTTTTCATCGAAAGTCGTTACATTTGCATATGGCGTGCTTACATTTGGCCTAAAATAATCTGTTTGACATTGGTAACATGTGATGGAGAAAAATAAGTGGTTTTTTGGGGTGGAGAGGGAGTCTGAGTGTGAGAATTTTAGTTAAGGATATGAAGGCAGACCAGGCCATTATATGGGTTAGTGAGTGTGAACACCAAGCTTTTTGTTTTGATTGACAAAAGTTATTTGGGTTTCACTTCAATGAAGAATCCATAGTCAATCATCTTCACTCTGGATGCATTTTTAAGTTCAAACTCTGATAGTCAAAATAGTATTTAAGTTCTTGTGGACAAACCATGCAGGTGCCACCTTATATCATGAATAAGGTTTCTGTTCTATGATGGCCTCTTGACAATGAATGCTTTTGGAGGTTCTCAGTTATCTTGTTGACCCATGGCTTTATTCATCATGTAGGACCTGCTTGTCCTTTATTCTCACCCTTGGTTCAGACTCACTCTTCCTGAGCTTGACCTGACCGACTCTGATTAGGTACTAATTAGGACTACGGCTTTGATTCAGGCTGATGTAGTTGGGGTTTCCAGTATCCTTATCTGGTAAATCTTGAACAGTTGTCACCAAATATGCTTTTCAATTTCAACAGTGTTTCTGTAAATCTGGTTCTTTCGGATTTCTGTAAGGCTATCTGTGGCTTTCTTGGTGGTCGATTACATGGTTAGAAAACCTTAATAAATATTGGTAATTGCACTCAATATCTCCGTTTTGTTTGGATGGCATGCACACTCCTTTAGTTTCATAAGTGGCATTCATATTTACTCATACTCTGCCTCCCAACCCTTAAAAGCTAGCTGACATTTGTAGTATGTGTTAAGGAGAGAGAGAGGAGAAAAAAGATAAAGTTTGCGTTAATTTTAAGTGGATTTTTTGTCATAAGGAGTGAGTACATAGTGTTATTTTTGAAATTAGAAGGTGTGTCATTGTGACCAACCATACCAGTGAGAGTGCAATTAGTGCAAGTTCTCCTAATAGTATACAAGGATTATGTATTTACGTAGCATTAGTTTGAATAGTAGATAGATTTACAAAGTGATTTTGCAAATCCTTACGTTTAGAAATGCTGCTAGATAAATTATCACGTTTGCACAGAAGCTATTGTTAGTAGCATTGGCATCTCCAGCGTGATCCAGTGCTAACTGACGGTAGTGTCAACTTTCAAGCATGCACTAAGTAAAAACCTTGGACTTATTGTTGGGGAAAAACAAAAACGCTTTTAATATGAAATAGTTTGGGAGTTTGATTATTTTAAAGAAAAATAAATATTCAAGTACACACAAAATTAACATAGTGGTAATGTTAGTCTCATTATTGCACGATCAAACCAAGACAAGGGCAACTTGATTTGAAGTATGAAGCATAGGCTATAGCCGCCCATAACACTCAAGAATGATGATAAGCTTAAAAATGATGTCTATTTCCAAGGGACCATAGAGGAAAGTGGGGGTGGCATTTAAGTTGTGGTTCTTGATCCAACATATTCGTGGACAAATATACAAGACTTTATTTGAGGTTCAGATTGAACTTATAAACCGAAAGGCTTGGGTTTGGAGAATGTAGATATATACAAGTCTTTAAGTTTATTTATTCGTGGGTGGATTATGAAACCTTATCTTTTGTGGATAGAGAGATTATTTTCAGAAGTTGAACTTGGGATTGATAGGTTAAATGATACCAAGCTTACCTTGTGCTGATGATATAGGACCTAAGGTACTATACATAGGTTTTGTCCGATGATATAGGACCTAAGGTACTGTACATAAGTTTTTTCCGATGATATATCCCTTACTCTTCCCTAATGTTACCTTCATAGTTTTCAATTGGATCAAAACATCTAATTTGGATTTCAAGAAAGTTTTGTGCATGGTTAATTTGTTGCCTTGTAGATATTTGTATTAATGTCTGCGTCATGGCTGGGAACTTAGTATTTCAGAGCAAACAAAGTTGTAATCATGGTCTGGAATTGTTACCTGTCCAACTGTAGAGTCACTGTTCTTAGTGTTCGGATTAAGATATGCAACTTGTAGCTTGATTATCATTGTCTTTACAATAATTATATTGTGGTTAAGTTGGAAATTGTAATACTGATATGCACATTTAGTTGCATATGTTGGTCTAGTCATTTGTTTTGCATTTTTATGTTATTTTCTTAATATAATCTAAAGCATTGATATATTAATATGTTTTCTCACCTATCAGAGTCTCCAACTAAGGGAAAACAAAACCTAAGTTGAAATGATTTTGTTTCAGATTTAGTGAGAATGATACATGGTTCATAAAAAATGTTGCTTTCTTATGGTGCATTCCATGAAAATTTAATGGGAAAAGTTCAAAAAGTTCCTTAGACTTTATATGTTTTGCAAGTAGACATTCTAAACTATTTTTTCTTCCTAATTATTCCTTAAACTTTAACTATTTGTGAAATTGGTTTCTACTATATATACTATTTTAAAATTTAATTAATTATTCAATGTTTTAAGCTTTGTTTTCCAGACTTAAGTGAATAATTGGATATTTGGATGCAATCATGTTTGTTAATGGAAAATAGCATTGTACCTGTTTTCTGAGACTTTAAATTCTATTACAAACTAACATAGGATGCTAATTAACATTGAGTAGAGTTTAACATTAACAAGGAATAAAATTACTAAAACACAATTTTTAAAAGAAGTGTTAATCTTTAATTTTGTTGCAGTGTCTAACATGAAACTATGTAGAAATTTTAAGTGTCAAAAGTGGGGTTAGTCTCTGATTATTTTGTATATACTTGTTTTTTTTTGTTACAACTCTTATTATTTGTGTGCTATACAAATTACTAATGTGTTAGTTGCAATTTCATTGTTAGTAATTTAACACTGTGTATACTTACAAAATACATAAAGTTTAAGAGGGTTTCTATTAACTTTTCGAAAATTTAACCCCATTAAACTATAGTTCAATGGAGTCCCTAATGCCCCTGTGTATGTTATCTTGTGCATGATTGTATTTACCAAAGTAATCTAATTTTTGTGCATAGATTGTTAATGCATTATCTGGTAGCCAGTAATAGCAAAGATTAAAGAATAAAAAAGTTACATTGAAAGACATGTAGCAGATGAAATTGAAACTTAGATTTAGATGTAAACAGTTGCTTGATATTTTACATTCAGAACATACCAAACTCTCTATCCTATTGGATGTTTTTAGAAAGTAAAAGCACTGAAACACTAACATAGGCCACAATTTTTGTTGAGATTTTTACAGCTGTGTCACACTAAGGAGAACCATGGCAAAAGCTTAAGGATACAATGCTATACAGGTCAGACTTTAATAAAACAAGGGGGCACACATAAAATATGAACAAAATATTGATGATTGTAAAAAGAATCCTGATTAGCCAGTTAGAAATGTGCTTCCATGTATGTAGCAAGAAAAATAAGGGTCACTTGTTGGGAATAGCATACTTTCTTCATCCATAACCCATAGAGGGTCTAAACAACACTCCCTTGATGGACAAGAAAAGTTGTAACCATAATCATAGTTTGGCTGCACAATGTTCTGTTCTGACATATCAATATCTTTCCATATATCATCCATAGAGAACCCTTCTTGATCTTCTACTATGTTAACTTCACTTGAAAATCCTTTCAGACTAGGACCTCTTGTGTCATAAATGCATTCTTCTCCAGCATTTTTGGAACCATGTGAATCCACTGCATGATTACTTGAGGAAGATATTGAAGAATGACAGCCAGAAGAAGTTGGTGATGGAATTGGTGCTCTCTTTTTCTCTTGTGCCATCTTCCTCATGTGAGTCCTCCAGTAATTCTTGATTTCATTGTCTGTGCGCCCAGGTAACTTGCGAGCAATTCTTGACCATCTGCATAAGGACAAATCCAGAAAAAATATTATGATTAGAGACTAGATATGTTAAAAATATGATATTTAGCTAATTTTACGAGGTATAACGAAGGATCGAATGATTGTCGGTGAATCCCTGCCCACATATGCATCGAATGATTTTAAATTATGATCATGGTTGCAAATATGATTGGAACTGATGTGATTGTAGACAGATAGTGTAGTCTTTATGATGCAGACTACAGCCGTTGCGATATGAATTTTCTTGTTATTGAATCCGATGCGACCATATTACAGTGATTCAAAATCAAATAGCAATATGATTGCAACAGTAACATGATTCGATCCTAGACTCGAAGAAACTCTATGATTAGCTTTTAGAAAAGAATGAATGACACAAAAGAGATGAATGATAACTAGTCTCAAACCTGTTTCCCCATTTTGAGTGAAGCTCCAGCACAAGTTTCTCTTCTTGAGGTGTCATCTTCCCTCGTTTAAGACCAGGATGAAGGTAATTAACCCATCTTAATCTGCAACTTTTACCTGTTCTATTCAAACCTACAACAACATGGTATGGTTAAAAACTGTTTTTTTCATAAACTACCTTGCTCAAATAAGCATTACCTATGTATTATTGTCTCCCTCCTCCTTCAAACCTGAAACCTTAGCTATATGGTCCCATTTACGGTCACCAAACAAGCCAACATAGTACACCAATTTGAAGTCCTCTTGTTCTGTCCATGGACCTTTTTTCATTGCTTGTTGAACCATTTTTGCTTCTGTTTTCCTAAGCCAGCTTCTGAAAAATCGAATATTAACTTTCTCCTATAGTGCTTCACTTATGAGATGCACTTATGCAAGGTATTAGTGGTATTTATATAAGGGTTGTCATGTCATAATCTATTTTTTATGATAAGCTATTTTGCATATCTACCATTTCATGGGATAGAATGTCTTTGTTGCCCACAAATTATGTCACCGCATGTGGAGCTAGTATATGATTGGTTAAAATATTTATTTAAGTTAAAAAATTAATAATTAATTAATTTTTTAACCAATTATAGATGATGACACATGCAATTATATAACTAATGAGACACTAGATGTGTGCCCCATTTCATGTGGTGGCTATAGCTAAAATTTTGGAAGGTGACGTCACCTACTACGTGGAATTAATTTAGAGTATTTGATTAATCTAAAGTTTTAGATTATTTTTTCTTTGTGGCCATACACACTGCTTAATTGTGTTTTTTAGTGACTGGACCACTTGATAAAACAAAATTAGAAAGATGAATTTATTATGAATGTGACAAATATTCTGGTTTTACATGTTTTATTGCCAGGATGGACTTTTCTAATTAATTAGTGTGTTACAGAGAAAGGGAGAATATAGTATTGATATTGTGTTGTGGAGCGAATTTATAACTAAATAATATCATATCACAAGTATTTTTAATAAGTGGTATTTATGAAGATTGTGATATCTATGTACTATTTTTGTGTAAAGATTTTGACATAGTTGATATATTATCTATTATTCATTGTATTACATGTTGAGTATAAGATCTATAATTGACACGTGAAGATTTATTCATAATCAATGTATTGTCTACCATTTATTTGTGTTATTTTTATCTAAGAGTTAATGATGATTGAAAATAAATGTATAAGATATAATATCGGTGTAAAAAACTCTTACATTATTAATACATATATATTTTGTTTTGTTTGTTATATTATAGTTTATCAATGATCTTTTAAGAACAATCCAGATATTATCATATAAGCACTGTAGTGGATGAAAACAACATAAACGAAAGTATATTTTTTTAAAAAGCCTGAATTTGATGAGAAGTGGCATATTCCTGTGTAAAATTTGGAACGGAGAAAAAAGTTTGCGTCAGAGTATGATGTTTGGAATTCAAACTCAACCTTCTAATTCCTTTTTAGAGGAAATTTCTCTCATATCACATGAGTTACAATAAAATTTATACTCCATTTTTTAATTTTATACAAATTATTCTTAATTATACATATATTACACCAACCATCCCTAACACCTAAATACATGCATTCATTTTATTTGCTTAATGTTTCTCTTATTAATGTTTTGTTTGAAAATAAAAATAAAAAGAGAAAATGGAGAAAGAGAAATGAAAGAAATAGAGTAGATTGTTAAATTATTTGATATGAATGAAAAAAAATAGTATAAAAAATGAGTATATAAATTTTTGAATGACAAAAGTAATCTCACACTAAAAAGAATATGAAAAATATTTTAATATTAATTAAAATTTAAGAACTACAAATTTAATATCTATTGTAAAATTATGTTAATGCCTTTCTTTCTTCATCCAACCAAATGAAACATTGGTGTAATGATTGTGGTGACCAGTTGCATTTACAAATAGAATAAAGATTGAGGTAAATAATGGCTGGAATTTCTGAAACCAACAACAATTATCGACATTGACATTTCAAATGTAATAATAATCAAATGTCAAATCAATACATTTGATAAGACAGCATATTTATCCCAATATGCTTTTAGTGTCTGCAAATGTCCAAAATAGAATCTTAGTGGAGGGGTGAAAACTAATTGACAAGGAATAAATTGAATATAGAAATCAATGGTGTTGATTTAGGACCGTATATTATTATTCATGAATCACATTATAACAACATGATAAGTAGATATGCATAGTGGAATATTGTATTATTTGTCTGTGTTTATCCTAACACCACTCACTATTTTTGTGGTGGAGATTATAGATATCATTTTTCAAAAGACAAAGATAAGATCTTATTATAAACAATTAGCATGCTTTGAATTTCATTGAAAATACTCTTAAATGGGGTGAACTTTAGTTGAGGATATTTTAAAATAATAGTAATAGAGTAAAGGAGTTTTTTATAAATGCATGTCATATCACATACTAAAAAAAATCTTAATATTCGCGAGTTAATTATTCATAAAGCTTATAAGTACTAATATTTTACTATCTAAAACTTTTAACATACAACTCACACCGGGAGATTCCCAACAAAAATTGATTCTTATTTATTACTGGATTTAAAAAACTAATTATTTTAAAAGGTGGATTAAAAGTTATTTATTATTTCCTCATTTGTTTTATATGCTAAGAGTATACCCTCACAAATGGAGATCACCTGTCCTAACATTTGGTGTCCGTATTAATCCTATCAAAAAATGTCAACTAATTAAGAAAAAAATCATAAAAACAGAAGAAGAAAAATTGATTACTTATTATAATGTGATTAACTTGAAACATAGAGACATAAATTTTTTGGGATATGTGATCCTTGTTCTTCCGCATCTTCATATTACTTAGATCATATTTTCACTTCATAACTATCTTTCTCTTTTAGTTATTCCCTAATCTTTTGTTAGTATGGTTAGCATGTGAGTCATCATATACACTTTTTGAGGAGAATTTGTCTCTTAAGTCTTAACAATGTAAAGTTTGTGCAACTTTTCATTAGAATCATTTAACCATCATTTCCAAATCTCAAATATAGAGTGGTTCTTTTCCTCGACTATATATCTTCTTCTCTCAATATATTTTGAAATTCTCTATGTTTTATTATGTGCCATTTAGCATGTTTTTCTCAAGATCAAATAGTCATATAATCTAGCATTGATAAGCATCTTCGTTCATCTCTTCACCTCTTATAATCTAGCATTTATTTGTTACTTTTAATAAAATATTGATAGATAGATGTATCAAAATATTGAGAGGTGTTGGATTATTTAAGAACCAAACTAAAGATATTGAGAATAGTTAAGAAAATATTTAAGAGAAGTCTATGTTTTTTCTTAGACCAGAATGTCCAAGCTAAAGATGTTGAGAGGTGTATCGAAATATTTAAGAAAATATTTGACAATTTTTTATTCTAATTAAAATTATGTTCAAATTTTGTTGGTATTTATTTCCTATTTATTATTAGAGTTCTGCTGTTAGTAGGAATACAACTTTTAAGTTTATTTTTCTTTTATCATCATAATTCATAAACATATGATCGCATCAGTAGATCAAATCACAATGCTATATACCCATGATTGTTTTAATTTATTTGAACCAATGATTAAGTTTATCATGACTCTATTGGAATCATTGGAGGAATAGTAGCATGGATCTTTAAGCAAAATTAATTAGCATATCGAGATTATAAGAGCTTTTAGCTTCAAATAGTGAAGTTAAGTGAAAAAAATGAAAGATAGTAAATAAAATATTATAATTATATGATAAGGTGATTAAATTAGATCAATTTGACAAATCTAGATGTAAAACTAACTGAAATTTGTTAAATAGACAAAAATATACTCAATTAATATATATATATATATATATATAATTAAGGAATAATTTTGGATTTAGGGATGAAAATACAAAGGGTGAAAATAAGACATTAACTATTGGAATACTTAATATATGTAAAGGCATGTACCAAAAATATTTGTAAATGTATCAAAAAAATGTAAAGGCTAACTTTCCAAAATTTCAAAGTTGAAAGATCCTTATAAATTAATAATCTATCATTAAACTCTCAAGTAAATCTTATGTTTGAATATTACCTAAATTAGTGATGTGATTGCCACCATTTTGTGGGTAGAGCACTTACTTTCTTCTTCTCATACTTTCTCTAACCTCAGGGTTTGCTACATCATAATAGAATAATAATGGTGGTCTTATGTGTCCTTGTGTCAATAAACTAATATATTCAGACATTTGTTGAAAGAGACATCTATAAATTCTAAAAGAGATTAGTTTCTTATCCAATAAAATGAAAAGATATCTCTAATATAGTAAAAAAAAATTAATACACCCAGTGACGATGATAATTACTATGTCTTATTTTTATTAGTTACTTTAAAGTTTGAACAAATGTTTATTAATAAAGCATTATCTCTGTATAGTTGTTAATTGAACATTTGCATTTGTATATCTTTTTTAACAAACAAAAATGTCTTTTTAATTCATCTTTATTGATGTCCAGATTATGGAGAAATTATTATTTGTATTGGATTAATGGTGTATGACACGTATCTTAAAATTATAAGAGTTTATTTTAAATATACATGAAGTGTGTCCTGAAATAAATTATGGCCCTACTTTGATTATTTAATTTGCATGTGACCTAGATATTCTTACGTTATAATATTATTATACACCATATAATTGTACCCCATCTCATAGACTTGGACCACCTTATACTTTAGTGGCACGTTAATATACTATATAAAGGTTGTAATGATAATGCTATTTAATTCAATGTGGCCTTTCTCTAATCTCGATTAAGAAAGTGGCTCCTTTTTAGGTATGCACAGTTTAAAAGTGATAAGCACATTTAACTAATTAAGGAAACAATTAATCCCTAATCTTTGGATGGTGTCATGTGGTCATATATGTAGATTAGTTAAAGTTAATTTGACAATGTTGAGAATCTTTCTTAATTGATGAGACAACATGACTAATGAACTTTGTTATATGACCTCTCGAATACATTAAGTAATGATCATTCAAAGGTCTTTGAATTATTTCTTAACTTTTGAAGACTATGAACATCTAACATGGAAAGTTTGAGTAACATTTTCAAGGTGTCTTGAATTATTAAATCGTACTTGTAGTGCGATTTAATAATATTATTCTTTTGCCTACCAAAAAAAGAAAGTACGACAAAAGTTAATAATCTACTATTTCTTTATCAAGAAGATTTCTTCTCTTTCATTATATAAAGGGAACTCGTGAGTAAGATATGAATAGGAAAGTGAAAAGAGCAACTGATGACAACCTCTTGGGGCTGCCTTTGTTTTAAGGATCGTAGCTTGAGAATTTAGGGCTTTTAGGACCTAATTCGGTTTTGTGTGAAAGCTAGGGTTTTTAAGCTGTTTTGGGCTCGGTTAGGTATGATGTAGGGTTATTTGGTTGATGTAATGTGTGTAGGTTTGGTTTAAGGTTGGATAAGGTGTTTTAGGGTTTGTTTTATGCGTGAGGCGGGTTGTATGAGTTGTAGGTTAATGTTGATTTGATGGAGATGGTGGATTCGGTTTTGTGTGGAAATTATGTGAATGAGTTGGAGGTTAAGGTTGAGTGAGAAGCGCCACAAGCAAGGCTGATTGATAAGCTATGGAGTTCGCCATAAGCAAGGATGCTTGATAAGAACAACAATGGTGGCCACGACCAACCTAGGTTTAGGAGAAGTGCTCTCAACTAAAACAATTCAAATTTACTCAAAATTCAACTTAACTTTATTAATGACAATTCAATTACATAAATAGGCAATTTGAATGTCTTGGGCTGAAATAAAAGACTAAATCCTAATTAACTTGAATAATAGAAATCCTAATTAAAATTTAGGCTAAAATAAATATGAAATAATGATATAAACTTCTAATTAAATCATGTAAATGGTGCAACCAGAATGGCTGCCTTGGACTTGATTAACTTGGCCTTGAGTTAGCATGGTTTTCATTGTCGTGTGATCATGGTTTGATCAAGGGGTGATCTTTAGCCTTCGTGTGATGGGTGTTGATAAAGTGTCTTGCCAAATCTTATCTTTGACTTGGTGTGGCCGAATTTGTTTGAGAAGATAATGTATAGATTAGGTTGTTGTGGTTGATTTGAAAAGATTATGTTTGTTGGCAGCAACAAATCTATCTTCTTTCAAAATCAAATTCAAATTTATTTTCTCTTAAATTCAAATTCAAATTCAAATTAAATTCAAATTCAAATTCAAATTAAATTCAAATTGTTGGCCAAAACAAATTTATCTTCTTTCAAATTCGTTTTCCCTCCATGCCTTATCACCTTGTTGCCTTAGAGATAGAGTTCCTTCACGCCCTCTTCCATGAAAGAAAATGACCATGCTTTAATTCCATTGCTCTAGCCATGTGACATGCTTACCCTTGAACCTAAGTGAACTACTTGGTCACGAAATATGGACCATGTTACAATTAAATCCCAACCCATATTACATGAATTAAATGCTAAAATAATTGAATGAAAATAAACCTAAGACTATAGATAATGCAATCTCATTTATTTGAATCAATGCAAATAAAATAAACCAAACTATGCTAGAAATTCTTTGCAATTACATGGCCTCCAAAAATCATAATTGGTTTACATCAGCAACATGGAGAGTAAGTGAGACAGTTGACATCCACAATATTGTGAAATTCGTATTCCTAATAAGATACTATAAAGATCTTGTGTTTCATCATTTTGAGTGAAAATGAGTATTATTCTCTTACATAAAGTCATATATTGAAATATTACTTTATATATGCGAAGATATTTTTGGAATAGATCTCATGGTTTTACTTCTTAATTTAAGATGGATTTTTACGTTAAATTTTTTGTGTCATTTTCTATTACTCTCTATTTTATATATTGATTTGTCACTTCCGCATGTGCCCACAAATGAGAGAATTTGGTTATGAATTTTCCAATGGTGGTATCTGAGCTCTTAGGTTCATTTAGGGAGTTTTGCCTGTATAATCCTATTTGAAACCCATGATAGAGGATCACTTATACTACAAGGATATGCATGAGTCCATTTCATGCAAAGACGTGCTATAAGGTATGATTGACAAAGATTGAGAACTTTTGAATATAAAGGTTGTTTCAATGAATCGAAAGTATATTGGTAGGAGTTTCTTTGAGCATGTGTCAATATACACAAATGTTTCTGAGTTGTGAAGTAAACTCCCAAAAATAAAGCATTTCATATTAGAAGGGTTCTCAAACTTGACTATAGAGACAAGATAGAGCACTTGAATTAATTCAATGGTATATCCAATCAATTGATAAAAATAGATATAAAGATATATGATGAGTTGCAAGCACTTCTACTACTCAACTTGTTTACTAAAAGCTTCCATACATTGTTGGTCATGATCAACAACTTAGTCCCAACTAAGAAGGCCTTAATGTATATTGTTTTAGATGGCATATTGAATGAAGAATCTAGAAGGAGAGAACAAAGTACATCTTTTCTTTCTGAAGCAAATGTTATGGAGAGACAATCAATAAGTAAAAATCATGGGAGGAATATATCTCATGAAAGAAGTAAAAGCAAAGTCAGAGGTTGTTCTCAATCTTGTACGAGGTCACTAATATGTTACAATTGTAGCAACGGTCTTCTAACCGAAAATAGGATTGTGACAACTTAAAACGTAATGACAACTCCAAATTCTTCGTGAGAGGTCAAAATCGAGTTCACATACTCCTAAGTCACATACCTGGCCTTTCAACTGAAAATTGAGTTATCATAGTAAAGAATGACATAAAAGATCTGAATGCAAGTCCGTGAAGAGAGACTAAAAAGCTAGAAATATCCATGAAAATTTAATTAGTTAATCCAAAGAATAATGGTTATAAACCTACCATATTAGTCACCATAGACAATGAAGTTATCATTATTGAAGAAGATGTTACATATAGTGATTGCATTTGGATCGTCGATTATGATGCCTCTTTCCATGTATGTTTATATGAACGTTTTTCCCGTCAAATTACAATAAAAGTGATTTTGACATTTTGAAAATGAGAAACCATGTTAAAAGCATGATTCCATGTAATGGTGATATTGTGTTGCTAAAAGACATTGGAGGCAAGCTTGTATTGAAAGAGGTGGGACATGTCCCACATATACGTCTCAAACTTATCTTAACAGTTAAGTTAGATGATGTTTGTTTTGTAACCCATTTCTCTGGTGGAAAATGGAAACTAACACAAGGTAATTTAGTTATTGATGCACGTCCAAAGTAATGAACTTTATACATTATGCAGAGGAGTA
The DNA here is from genome assembly GCF_001865875.1 of Lupinus angustifolius. Lineage (NCBI taxonomy): Eukaryota > Viridiplantae > Streptophyta > Magnoliopsida > Fabales > Fabaceae > Lupinus > Lupinus angustifolius. The sequence goes on from NC_032014.1 coordinate 30,610,922, forward strand.
TTTTGTTCTAAAGAATTAAATATATTGTTACTGACTCCAAAGATATTTTGTATAAATGATTGGTACACATGAGTGAGAAAGCAGTTTAGATGCGCGCCAAAGATCACCTTTCATGTATAAAAGGTCAAATTTTAGAAAATTGTACTCATTATCTTTATAATAGACAACATGGAGTGAAATTTCAAAGGTAAAATAATACCTCAAGGAGAAATGAAGTAATTGAATTATTGTATTCAAATATTTGTGCATCATCTAAAAGATTCTTTGGAGGAGCCTATTCCTTGATATATTCATTGATGCTCACTCTAGAAGTACTTGTTAGAAAACAAAGATAAAATAATATTAGCATTCAAAGACTTTTGTATACTATTTGTATTGGATTAATGGGTTATGACACATTTTAAAATTATAAGAGTTAATTTTAAATAAACATGAAGATATGTACCAAATGTTTGATATGAAATAAATTATGGTCCTACTTTGATTATTTAATTTGCATGTGACCCATATATTCTTAGGTTATGATACTTTTATACACCATATAATTGTAGTGCCATCTCATAGACTCGGACCACCTTATAATTTAGTGGCATGCTAATATATTAATCCAATGTGGCCTTTCCCTAATCTCGATTAAGAAAGTGGCTCCTTTTTAGGTTTGCACAGTTTAAAAGTTATAAGCATGTATAACTAATTATGGAAAGAATCCCTAATCTTTGGATTGTGTCGTGTGTGATGCCATCATCCTCATTAGTTAAACTTTGAGAACATGTTTGAAGATGACATATATGTAGAACCAAAAATGGATAGAAATCATTTTGAAGCCTTTTAAAGTATTGTATAAATAGGTTTTTTTTTTGGGTACGAATATCTATTTACATTTTGGGTAAGAAATCAATCCATATGTGATTGCATCTCTCAACAAATGTTGTTCTCAGAAATCGAATAATTAACCTTTTGATATAGATATGTAGTAGAGTCTTATACCACTGGACCAACACCTAATTTGTTGTTATTTTACAAATTGGTTTGCCATGGCGATTTTTAGCCAAAAAAATTGCTTATATTAATAACATGTTAGATATACAAGGAAAGTTAGAAGTATCACATTTGAATATGTTGTTTTTATTATTTCATTTTAAATATGATTTTCACACGTTTCATTTAAATGTTTTTCACATGCATAAGAAACTTAAGCTTTATTTAACACAACTAATTGAAAATTTAACTAAATGCTGAAAAAATGTAAGAAGGTTTAGCTGGTAAAGAGAGCTTTACTATGTAGTCAGCTACTCAACTCAAGTATAATTGATTATCACACATATTATGATAACCTATAGTGGAAGAAATCAATGGTTTAAATAAAAAAAAAACATTCAAATCCAAATGTTTTAAGTGATACATGAAATTAAATTTGTGTTTTTGGAATTACATTTGAAAGTTGAAACATATTAGTTATTCTTTGATATATATGTTTTTGGGATGATGACAAAATATTAACCCTTTCAAGACACATTTTTGAAGTGAGTTTTATCTAATCTAATATAGTCTTTACTTAGTATTTAAAATATTCAATAATTTTTCAATTATAGTTGGTATTATTTGTGTCATTGAAATTACTTATTCTTTTGAAATAAACTACATAAAATCAATCATAAATTAATGAGGTTATTTTTATTTCAATTTTACTATTCATGGCACAAGGCCCAAAGGCCCATGCGGTTCATCGTATAAGGTAGTAAATGAGGCCCATATCAGAGGTCAGAAGTATGATAATTTAGCAGCCCACAGTCACAATTATGAGAATTGCAAATGAAACTTTTGAACCAAAATGTAGGAAAAACCTACATGAATATTTTTGAATACTCGTGGTACAATGTTTAAATCGATGCAGTATTAATATAAAGATTTATATACAAATAATATATCATGAATCATTTTTTTATATTTTTTTAAAGAGTTAGTAATAATTAAAAATAAATGAACAATAATATGCTAGAAATATATAAAATTCTTACCATCTTATTCAAGAAACAACTCATTTGAATATTTATGAGCCCAAAAAAGTTTATTTCTGAAATATTTTTAAGAGTTATTCACACTTTTAAAGTAAATAAACACCTGTGACATTTATCAAGAAGTGATTAATATAATAATATAAAACTCTGCTAGATCTTTACGATAACCAAAAAATAAAATATTCGATTCTTATTAGCAACGTTTGTTCAAAGATGCAGTCTCACACTCTAAAAAAGATTAATTCATTATCCAAAAATATAAGAAAAAATCATTGGTAATACAAAAAAAAACGACTGTCATTTACTTCTCCTTCATTACCATCATTCACTGGAAACATTAACTCCTCCTACCTCTCAATCTCCCTCCACCTTCATCATTAAAAATCTGCATAACAAAAGGTCCCATCCCTCACATCTCAATTTTCAAAAGCTCCAAAGCAAGGTCCCTAATGTAAAAATCTAGCTTAAGAGGTTAAATAAAAGAAGACACACCATTTAGGTGTGAAGTGGTTTTGGTTTAGGTGCTAGTTATACATGTTGTGGATCATGGTGGTCAATTATTTTTGTTAATCAACCACTTTTCTATATCTATACACTTATTTTATTATTATCACTTAATTGAAAGTCAAAGTCATTTCCTCAATAAAAATAATTTATAAATTATTAGAATTTAATAAATACATTGCCCACATATTTTTTTGTTGTGAATGCTTGAATTTTCCATTAGTTACCTACCTTTCCTACTTTCCTTATTTGGATCAAATAAAATATTTCCCAGTTTTAATCCATCTTGAACTAAACCGCGCAAAGTTGTGTAAATTTTTTTCCATTAGCGCGCTATGATAAGAAATTAAAATTTCCATATTAACTCAGAACTAGTATGATTTGTCCCAAAATTTCTTATCGTGTTCTAGTTAATTATATCTCACCAAATAACATAAAAATGTTAGAGTTTAAAATTAGTGCATCATCAGTATAATTTTTTTTACATTTTTGACATATTATCACTCATTGATTTATATTACTTTTGTTTGACGGTCAATGATAATTATATATGAATGATGAAGATTTAATAACAATATAAAAACACTTACGCTATCAGTATATATATATTAAATTCAAAATGTTATCTTATGTTTTTTGGTTTTGCATTTTAAATATGTGGAAACATTGCATTACATTAATGCACAATGAAGCACAAAAAGTAAGACCATTACCTTAAGTACAAGCAAAGATTCCAATTGGAGTTATGATAAAAATGCATCTCACAATCTCAACCGTTCATTCACTCCTCCCCACAAACACTTCAACGGACAAAACACTTGCCAAGTCATTGATCCACATCCCAAAATCACGTCATCACTTAATCATCACCGTTCATCACCACATCCTTATCATAAACCATCCAACAGATAAATAACATTCCACGTCAACAATCCGCGTGAAACACAATCCCACCAATCAAAAAACGAGTCTCTTTTATATAAATAACTCACTCTAATTCCGAACTTCTCACCAATTCCCAAATCGCAATCTCAGTTTCTCTGAATCCGAAACCCTAGCTTTCATTCCCAGACTCAATTTCGATTCAATGGCACCAAAGGCAGAGAAGAAGATAGCAGAGAAGAAGCCAGCGGAGGAGAAGAAGTCCACCGTAGCGGAGAAAGCACCACCGGCCGAGAAGAAGCCAAAGGCCGGAAAGAAGCTACCAAAGGAAGGAGGCTCCGCCGCCGGAGACAAGAAGAAGAAGAGAACGAAGAAGAGCGTTGAAACATACAAGATCTACATCTTCAAGGTTCTCAAGCAGGTTCACCCTGACATAGGAATCTCAAGCAAAGCCATGGGAATCATGAACAGTTTCATCAACGATATCTTCGAGAAACTCGCTCAGGAATCTTCAAGGCTCGCTCGTTACAACAAGAAGCCAACGATTACTTCACGGGAGATTCAAACCGCCGTTAGATTGGTTCTTCCCGGAGAGTTGGCTAAGCACGCCGTTTCTGAAGGCACCAAGGCTGTTACCAAGTTCACCAGTGCCTAGAGATTCCGGCGTTGTCCGCGGTGGCCGGAGTTGACGGTGGTGGTTGTTTTTATGTGATGTGTATTAGGGTTCAATTAGGTTTATGTTTAGATTTTAATATTTAGGTGCTTTTTAATTAAAAGTGTGGGATTTTCTCGATCCTTGTTGTGAATGTTAAGTTTGTTTGGTGGAATATTTTATTATGTGGTAATATAATTTTATCTATTGAACTCTGAAGATATTTTGTAACTTTTTCTTTATCGCTTTTGTCGTTCTGTTTATTGGTTGTTGTTATGTTTGGTGAGTGATTGTATAATTTGGATATTTTTGTGTGATTATTTTGAAAGCTCTTTTCAGATAAAACCATTTGAGTGGTAACATTTGAAGTGAACTGTTTATGAATCGATGTTGTTCTTAATTATAAATGAGAATTTGGAAAGTGGGCGAACACAATATTGGCGAGATTCTCTTATTAATTATGAATGTTGTGGCTTGATTATTTGGAAGAGAAAAAGATGTATATACTGATTGATAGTGTATAGTGTATTTATTTTAGTATCTACTATTTATTTTTAATTATGTGTGTATTTATTTTAGTATCTACTATTTATTTTTAATTATGTGTAATTATTTTAGTATCTACTATTTATTTTCAATTATGTTTAATTTTTCACAAAAAGTAACCCAATGAAGTGAATGGTGAATGACGTACTGATTATGTATAATTCTTTACTCTGTCAGTGCACTAATATTACACTCTATTAGGAATTGGGAATGACATATTTTTATTATGACGCATATTATGAAATCCTAGTTTGAGTTATAAGATGTGTTGTTTTCATTGATTTACATGTATATTTGTCTACATTCTAAGTTCCATAACAAATCTTACTTTTTTGAATTGATATATATGACTCATCCCCTTCTTCGAAAGTGGAAAAAAATGTATTTAATGATTGTTTAGGACTTTCTTAACATTTTTCATTTATTATTCATATTTAATTAGAGAAGATAACTTATCTCCTCTAACTAGTAAAAATGTGACGTGTGTTATTTTGTTTATTTTTAAAAATATTTTTATAGAAAATGATGAAACATGACATATGTCATGATTTCACTAGCAGGAGGAGATAACTTATCTCCTTATACCAGAAGATACTTCATTCCCATTTAATTATTATGGTTGTTTAATAAAAATAGTAATATAAATGGTTGATGAACTAATTGTGGTAAACTAAAAATACATAAATATTTTACTTTTCACAAAAAATTTGTGGGGAAATATTGCTTATTTTTACTACACTATAGTGTTGATGCAATTGTCCCTATTAATTTAAGATTAAACTCTAGCCATACAACATTTTGCTTATGGCCAATCACCTAACTTTAACGTTATTGTATAGTTGGTCGATGTTATTAAGATTCAACAACAAAATTCTTGTTTGTGACCTACCTTACACAATCACCCTCTTCTTCCAAAACATGGACTAACCACAAACAAGATAAGGAGATTATTTTTGTAGTTGTTGAATTAATATACTTTCTTCGTTATTTCTATGGTGTTTTATGAATTTATGGTAAAGCATTGTCTTTTTTTAGTTATATTTTTTTATGGGGGTTCGGTGATTAGTTGGCTATTAAAGGTCTAATCCAATTGTTTTTGGTAATCTAGGGGTGGTGGTAAGGAGGAAGGGGATGATTGATCAGCGTAGTAAGGTGTTGACCATGGTGTATAGTTTACTCGTTCAATCTACGTATTGTAAATGAAGTCATGTAATAATAATGTTAAATTGATGAATTGTATAGGATTAGATAGCATATACTTAATCCAACACCCTTACCTTGTAACTATGTTGTTGTGATCAACTAATCTCATTGGTTTGTGTTGCAGGAGTCTTAGATCATAGTTTAGTTGGAAGTAGATATCAACAACCATGTTGAACAATATGATATGCCAAAGACATCAACAATATCATAGTTTAGTTTGCCTTGTTTTAGTTTAGAATGTTTGCTATACAAACTAGCTTCATTTTGCTGGTCATTGTAAACATGATTAAATTAGCACATCAAGTTTTGAGAAAAATGTTTTTCCACAGAGGTTATGGTCATAGTTGATTGATTTCTTTTTATTGCTTTAGCTATTTGTTTTTGTAAATCTTACTTCATATGGGTACATACTAAATAATCAATTATATAAACTCGAGATAATTAGTTAAAAAAGCATAAATTCAATTAACATGTTAAAAATCAATTAAAAAAGCATAAATTGCATTCTTCTAATTAACTGAATTATACAATACCAATATGAAATTAAGAATTAACTGAATAAGATTTTCATATATAAATTAAAATAATTCCCATACAAATTCTGAACTCTACAAGAGAAAATATCCTAGACTATGAGATCTATAATGAGATAATATTATTTTATTATGAAAAAGGTAAACAAGTCTAAATGGGTGAAATGGTTAATGAAATTGGGCCAGGTTCATAATGATTCATAAGGCATAGTTAGAAAAAAAGGATATGGATCTAACATAGAATTGAGTATAATCTCTCACTTTACTTATCAAAACCACGTTTTGACCCTTTTATCCTTCTTTTTCTCTTGTATTATTTATCACCACTCACACGATTCCTCTTCTTTGAGGAAACCCTAATTTTCCTCCACCCTTCTTCTCAGATCCCAATCCCTTTTCTCTCTCCATTCAATTTCCAAATATGTCTGCAGCACTTGATATGACGCTTGATGACATCATCAAGAACAACAAGAAATCTGGATCCTCTAATTCTCGTGGACGGAATCGCGGTTCTGGATCCGCTCCAGGTCCGGTTCGCCGATTCACGAACCGTGCCGTTAACCGTGCTGCACCGTATAGCGCCGCTAAGGTATCGGTGTTTTTTTGGTTTCGAATTTTGGAAGATGTTTTTTTTTTGTTTGTGATGGAAACGGTGGTGGTTTTGTTTAGGCGCCGGAGACAGCGTGGCAGCATGATTTGTATGCAGATCAGGGTTTGAATTTGGCGGCGGCGTTCCCTGCACAAGGTGGCCGAGCGTCTTCGATTGAAACGGGGACTAAGCTATATATATCTAATTTGGATTATGGTGTCTCCAATGATGATATTAAGGTATTTCATGATAGCTTTATTTTTCAGTTAAACCTATTTTATTTTTTGAATAAAACTTACTGGTGTACATTTTGATCAAGAAAAAAAATCTCATTTTTGTTCAAAAGAATATCCAATGGTGGTCAAATTGTTCTTTTTATCTGAAAAAGTTACATTTTTACTGGCTATTGAATTTTTTAAGGACTAAATGGGGCTATTTGATATGAGCCATTTTCACTAACAATGCCTTTGTCTAGTGGTGTGAGGCCTCACTAGATCCCCAAATAGACTGAAAGGTAAAAAATTCTACTCTTGGGAGCGACACTTGCTCGGAAGGGCAACCATATACTAAAAGAGATTAGTTCCGGGTGAGGGATACCCTTGGTTAAACAAAAAGAAGTTATAGATACATCTATATCATTGTTTGTGTGTGTGAGAATTGATTTCAAAATGACTTTGTTTTGTTCCTTGGTTCACATCTACTAATGTAGCTACCACTTTCTTTGCGTAGGTTCGATAAATAATGATTTTTGTAATCTTAGCTAGCTAGCTATAATATTGTTTGTATATTTGAGGAGACATGAAAAACTGAGAGTTGAAAGAGAATGAAAACTCTGAAATTACTGAATGGGTGAAGTGAAGTCTGTACATACTGAGGAACCTGATGAATCAGCAAGCTACTCATCTAGATTATATAGAACAACTGAAGTAACTAGCTACTAATGAACCTGATGACTAAGCAAACTAGTCTAACTTACTTATAACTAACTCAAACATGTCTCTAACCAACCTCTAACTACGGTAATATGTGTGAAATTTGATTTCAATCTGGCTCTTTTTTGTTCCTCTGTCCTGCATTAACGTGTAAAAGCATATGGAACAGGTGTACATATTGTCATGAATACAAACATGTACCTAGTCTTAGGTTCAGTATGAAATAATTTCAAACTGTTACTAACTTTTTTTAATTGTTGATGAAGCCAAGTTATTTATCACTATTATTTTGTCTTCTTATAGCTTTGTTTGTTTTGGATAAATTATGTTGTTTTATTGCACTTTCATGTGATGCCTTGTTTAAGGTTGTATTTCATGTTTGTAGGAATTATTTTCTGAAGTTGGTGATGTGAAAAGGCATACTGTACACTATGACAGGAGTGGGAGATCAAAGGTATCTTGCCCATTTGACATATAATTTTGTACTTTTGATAAATTCTTTCAGTTCTATAATTTAGAAATTACTTTTAATAGGGTACAGCAGAAGTAGTCTTCTCGCGACGAGGTGATGCTGTAGCTGCGGTGAAGAGGTACAACAACGTTCAACTAGACGGTAAACCGATGAAGGTGGAGATTGTGGGAACAAACATAACTACACATGCTGTGGTGGCACCTGCTGCAAATGCAGCTTTTGGAAATTCAAATGGAATTCCTAGAAGGTATATACAATATGCTTCATTAGTAAATTCATGCATTAGTAATCTGCTCATCCTTAATCTGATTCTTGGAGGTGTGAAGCTTCCCTGTATTTTATTCTGATTGGGCTTCCTGATGTTTTGGATGTTTGAACCTTGCTTTAGGGTGTGCAAATTGCTCTTTGTTTTGTTTTTCATCGTTGATGCAGGTTTCGATTGAATTATGTGTTTTGACGATCACATTATTCCTTTGCTGCAATCAATTTCCAGTCTTCAGAATTTGGAGTTACTTTAAAGGATTTTGGAAATTATAATGTTTTTTATTTGGAATATTGCCATCTTGAATTTAATTTCTAAACAAGCAGATGCTTACACAGCATGCAAGCAGTTGTATGTATGTTTGAGTGTTTGATTGGATTGTCTTATTCAGTATGATCCTACCATAGCAATACCTGGAGGAGGATCGGATGAATGGGGGCCTGTATGCTTTTTTTGTGATCAGTTGTTTCCCACTGATTCACTTGTAGCATTGTTTTATTTAGTTCTGAATATTGGATATAGGAATATAATTTGAATTCTTGACTAATATCCAGAGATGAGTTTGTGTGAATCAAACAGTTATTCTTTCTCATAAGAAAGCTGAATTTACGTGTTATTGATCTGGTTTTTTGAACAGTGGACAAGGGAGAAGTGGTGCATTAGGAAGGCCTCGTGGTGGAGGTAGTAGAGGACGTGGTGGAGCTCGAAGGGGTCGGGGACGTGGAAGCGGAGGTGGAAGAGGCCGTGATGAAAAGGTATCTGCAGAAGACCTCGATGCTGATTTGGAGAAGTATCATGAAGAGGCAATGCAATTAAACTAATAAAGGAATCACTCGTGTATTATTTTCTTGCAATATCACATTTGTGATTGTTTGAGGCATGACGATGGATTTCCGCTTAATTATGTATCTTTATCAGTCATATTTTTAGGAAAAGCGGAAGGATAACTTCTAGTGAAAACTTTCACAGTTGATATATGTAGTTTGGGATTCTGTGGTCAAATGCTTATTTCCCTTGGGTATGACAATGAAATATGGGTGAAGAAACATTGGTCAGCATGTAATATGCACACAGGCTTTGCTTTCATTGGCTTTAATCATTTGTTTATTGAACAAGTGGGTTTGGAATTGGAACCATGAATCTCGCACACCCATCCACAAATAAACCATCTGCTGCAAAATTGTGGGAGGCTGCAGAATTCACCCACAACTACTTTTTGCTTTGGTAACCCTTTACAGTGGAATCTTCAAACAAGGTAGATTCTCTTCCCCTTCTATCTTTATCACTTAAAAGAAAAGAATCATTTGATCTTCTCTATAGTATTATCATTTGTCCTATGTTATGATAGTCTTGTTTGATATATTGTAATACAGTCTTTGAGATTTCCTTGTATCCTTAGGGGAGTTTCTCTTGACTGTTTGGTAATTTTCGCATATTATCTACTGAGATGGAATCTATCAACTGTTCTTTGCTGATTGAGTGTACTGATCCTAGAGAGAACATGTATCTAAAAATATGAAGCAAACGAGTAATCATCATGCTACTTATGGAAAAACATACTATATATAAAGATAATCAAACAAGACACTTCCATGTTATCTGTAATGCAAAAAGAGATCTTTCCCTTTTGAATCACAAGTTGAAGCACACAGAAGACTCTGGTGTTATAAGTTGAATCAACAGAACAACATGCACAAACATTAAAATGCCTTTGGATTTCTGTTACCATGTAATCCCTTTGGATCACGACAGCAGAACTTCCATAGAGAGACATTAAAATGCGTTCAAACATGTTTAGCAATTTCCCTGAAGGTGGTCTTTCTGATAACTCAAAGGGTACATAATGTGGTTTGACCCACAATAGTATGTAACATCATAAGCCATTAGTTCAAATGTCTGAGATATTACAGGAGTGGAATAAGGTTGTGATCAACATCTATACATATTCAATGTGTCACCCTTTAGATTGTATATTATCTTTTATTCCAAGCACCAAGTCAAAAAGCATTATCTATGAAAAATAATTGATAATTACATTTTTGGTACATAATTGATTATATTTTTTGGTACAACTGAGAAACTCGAAAACTACATTAAAAGTATACAAGGTAAGGTAGAGAAAGACCAGCAAAATCATGTTATAAAAAGATGTCCCAACCAAGACAGTGATGAAACCAGGGCATGAAGCATTGTAGGCAAAGTATGAGACTGATTTACGAAGAGAATTAAATCAATTAATATATTTAATAATTTCCGGTGTAAGTGATTAAAAATTAATCAATGTGTAAGCCTTATTGACACCTTTTCTATTATAAGTTTTTGAGCCTCATTGACCCTTTCCCTATGAATATGACATTATTTATTCCCTTGACCTTCATGTCAGCAAAAAAATGAAAAATAATTAGGCAAAGCTAAATCCAGATTATTTGCAGACAAGATATTGTAACAAAGTATCGAATAGAATTTTATTACAAACTAACTTATTTTCCAATGAATATACAATTCAAAATGAAATTAGAGTCAAATCTTGTGAATCAAACAATGAAGTTGCAGACCATTCACTTCTATGTAGACCTTGCCTCAAAGTAAATGGCATGACTTCAAGCTATGACCCCATTGCACACTTGTATAAAGACAGTTGTAAATATAACCACAAACCAGATTTAAAGAAACAATCTTAATTTCAATGCACCTGCAAAATTTGGAGTGACATAATTGTCTTCTTTTGCTAAACAATGAACAAGATATTTAACAATGTGGTAGTTCAAGACATCAAATTTCAGACACATAATATAACTATGAAGATGAAAGAAAACGTTTCAGAACTGCTAGATTCATCCCACTTATTATCTTTGCCTTGACATGACACTGAAGTAGTGAAAATAAGTTAACTGCTTTTGATTTTCTCAACTCCGAGCCTTAGACGGAAATCCTCTTCCATAAGAGGAAGACCGTTGCGCAACTTAACCTTCGGTTCCCAGCCTAACAGTTCCTTCGCTTTTGTTATGTCTGGTTTTCTCTGTTGAGGATCATCAGGTGTGTTTTCCACTGTCTTGATATGCAGATTTGGATTAATAAGCTGCAAATTGCCCAAAAAGCATTAACTAAAGACTATAAGTAATGAAAAAAAGCTACTTACAGCTTAAACTTAGAGTGAAATACAGTGTGTAAAGCAGTTTAGGAGTGGTGAATGCTACTGCAAAAGAAAAAAATAAGCTTAAACTGACCTCTTTCACTGTCTCTGCAAGTTCAGTCATTGTAAATTCACCTGAAAATGTGAAGATACTCAATGAAAATGAAGTTAGTATTCCAACTTAAAAGGAATCATACTCAAATACAAGTTTTCCGATAGAAATATAACCTGGGTTTCCAAGGTTGATTGGCCCCGTGTTTGATCCTCCCATGAGACGGATAAGGCCATCGACCTATGACATTTAAGTATAATCACATCAAAGGTAGTAATAGACGGCGAGCCTTGGCAGAACAGTAAAGTTGCTTGCCTCGTGACTTGGAGGTTATGAGTTTAAATTCCGGAAACAGTTTCTTGTAGCTTTCAAGGGTAAGATTGCGTATATCTACCCTCTACAGGCCCCACTAGATGAAAGACTATTGCACCCTTTTACATTAAAGGTAGTAATAATTCAAAGATAAAAAATAATCATGGCATATATACCAGGTCAGAGACATAGCAGAAACTGCGAGTTTGTGTTCCTGGAGATTGGACCGTCAAGGGTTCGTCACTATAACAAACCAAAGGTTGAGGAAAAACGGGTCAGAATCAATATAGAAAGAGGGCTGAGATGGAAGGTGAAGAGCATGATCATTGAAGAACTCATGGTAGAGCCCTATTTATGGCAACCAGAACATGTTGAATAAGCCATGCAGAAATAACAACACTGCAGCATATATATTAGCAGAGAAAAAATTACGAAATTACCGAAGTGCTTGAGCAATGAAGTTGCTAACAACACGCCCATCATCAATATTCATGCGTGGCCCATATGTGTTAAAGATTCTAGCAATTCGTATTTCTGCATTGAAAGGGTATAAACACATCAAAGAGTCATAAAAAGAAAGTAAAATTTCTATAATATATATCTTGAAAAGAAGGAAAAGAACATGAAACTACCTAGTCCATGTTGTCTATGATAATCAAACATCAAAGTCTCAGCCACACGTTTCCCCTCATCGTAGCAACTACGAACTCCTGTTATCATCATATATAGTTAAGTCCTTTGACAACATCTTCAATGCGCATGTATAAACAATATTTTTTGCACCAAAAAGGTTAAGCTTGCATGATGAAATGAAGAAACTATGTCTTTTATGGTTTATTCAGTACAACATGTCCATAAAATTAGAGTTCATATGATAGTCATAGCATCAGAAATTGTTCCATTTAAGAAGCCTAAGGGGAAAGTTAGAACTGAGATAAAGGAATTCACCAATAGGGTTAACATTTCCCCAATAGCTTTCAGGTTGAGGATGCACAAGAGGATCTCCATACACCTCTGAAGTTGATGTAAGCAAAATCCTGTCAGTAAAATCCGAACCAAATAAGTCGAACTGATGGCAGCGGTTGAGACTCAAGACGATTATTTAAACAAAAAACGATAAAATTAACCTTGCTCCAACTCGCTTTGCAAGGCCAAGCATGTTCAGTGTGCCAATCACATTTGTCTTTATTGTCTGTAGAAGTTAATATTTACAAACCAAATAGTCAGAACTTTCAACAAATGATGCATCAAAGGAGCTAAACATAAATATGGACATAAAGTAACATTATGCAATGAAACAAAGCTAGTTTAAGGGAAAGGAAGTCTCAATGTACATTTTTTTGTTTTAAAAGCAACCTGTATCAGTGATCATGCAATGAACTCAGAAAGCAAATTCCTCAACAGTGAAGATGAATATGTATGATTGGAATGTAAATGGAAAATGATTAGAAAGACAAAAGGGACTCTCAAAGATATACCTTTACTGGATTGTATTTGTAGAAAATAGGAGATGCAGGGCATGCAAGATGGTAGATTTGATCAACTTCAACGAACAAAGGTTCCGTGACATCTACGAAAGGATCAAAGTGATAGTGTACATCAGCATCACTGGTTTACAAACAGATTTAAAGGAAATGCTGAACATAACATACTTTGCACACAACTGTATCAACATTAATGTTCCTCATCAGAAGCCTAATTAACTTATGTTTGATTAAGAAAACGTTGAAATAGCAAATTGCTTTAACTTGCGGTCGAGCTATGATGAAGCTTGTGCTGATTGCATCGTGTTTTGAATCCTTAAGTTAACAAAAATCAGTTCACAAAGTAGCTTTAAATGTTTAAATATATACAGTGCGATGAGCGAACAATGAAGAAAACACACATACTAATGCATTTGTATGCAACAGTTTCATTGTCATGGATAGTTGATAGTTAAAAAATGAGACTATACCATGACGGATAAGCTCAAATCTTGGATGACCAATCCATTTTTTGAGGTTGTCCTTGGATCCAGTAAAGTAGTTATCAGCAACAATAACCTGAATAAAGATAGTGTTAATATGGCAGAAATTTCTGAAATCGCACTTAGTTCTACATGTTGTATCTTATTTTATCACATATATAGGATGATAACAAGTTATAACATTGCATAGAATCATTTCAAATATGAATAAAAATGAGAAGTATATAAATATGTAACAAATAACATGCTGACCTCATTTTTTTCATTTTCCATCAATCTATCAACTAGGTGAGACCCAATGAATCCAGCTCCTCCAGTAACCAAAATTCTCATGTTGGGCTGCATAAAAAATTATAAAAATATTGGTGATACATGGCATTAAGACAGGAAAAAATATGTATTGAAAATTAGATAAGTGGTTTTGCCTTAATCACTAACACCTGGAAATTTTGATCAATTATAATATACACATATATAAGCAGCATAGCATGCAAAAAAAATAGAAAAAACAACAAAACATTTTACATTTCAACATATCAGTATCTATTCATAAAACATTCTTTTTTACTCTTTCTCCCCTTGTATCTTATTAGTAAGATTCACAGTATAGAACATTTAGGCTAGTAGTCTAATATACTTTGATGAGTAAGTGTTTGTGATCAATCTATAATATATAAGTACAAGAGTCATTCTACCATTTTCAGTATTTTCAATTCTCTTTAAGTTCCTTCTGGCATTTGTGTTCCAAGAAACAGTAAAGTGTACTTATTTGCAGTGTGATTTAAGATGAAACTTGTTATCAATAACAAGCGATTAATTACTATTATTATGACCACATTTAACATAGAAAACAAACATTACAATATAAAAATCCAGACTTAATAAAATGGAAATGTTTAGCTTTATGGCCAATAGTCATATAATGAAATAATGCAGGCACTATGGCCCATTTGCAAAGTAACAATTTTCTCTAATAACTACTCAACTAATAAGTCATAATCATAAATTCACTTGTGTACCTAAAAAAGCATGACATTTAAAATAAACCACTGAACATGAAATTCAAATTAAGCAATATTTGTGATGTGGAAAGGGAAATGCTAACAAAAATAAAGAGATAAGATGTTTTACCTGAAAGAATTTGGAAAAACGCAAAGGAGATGGCATTGGAGGTTGCTTTGTTGTTGTTTGGTGATTTCCATTAGAAGAATTTGTTGCCATTGTTAGTAACTCTGAAATTCAATGCAAATTTCTCAGTGATCAATCAATTTATCTTCACTCTATAAACCGGATAATATCTAATTTTACATATTACTAGTGTTCTAAATTGCGGCCGTGTTTATGCTACAGTCTAATGCAAAAACTGCGATGCGGCTGTGGAGACTAACACAACCGAGATGTTCTGATCATATTATGTAATGCGGTCCACATATTCGAGAAAACTTAGGTAGCATGGAAAGAAAGCGAGAGTTTAGGTAATGAACCTGATGAAAAGATAGACCAAAAACCCTAAGCACTTTGATTATTAAACACCACATGATCACAGACCCGTTTATATAGACATATAAGTGAAATAAATAATATCCAAGTTTGAAACTTTTTTGCTTGTATCAAACGCTAACTTTAGAAGAGTTAAAAAATAAACTGATAAAAGAAAGAAAAAGAATAAAAATGGGAAAACTTGAGAATAAGGGAAAGTTGAAGAGTGTAATGAAAGCATGAAATGTAAGCAACGTAAGACAACAGTAATAGGAACAATTATTCTGAAGTGAAGATCCAGAAAAGAAAAAGCATAACCAACCGAGAAAAACGTTAAAATTTGTGATTGAAAAAAAATGGAATGATGAAATGATGAAGTTGTAGGAGTAAAGAAACAGAATATTATGATGTGTTGTGTTGGTACTAGGTATGTGTCAGTCAGTACAAGGTTACCACATTGGTCGATACCAGTAGAGATAACCCGAATGTTAATACCGTATCGGTTATCAAACTGGTTAAGGTACTAGTATAGTACTGGCGGTTTGCTAATTAAACCAAATACTCATAATTTAGATATACATGTATAATATATTAATATTAATGTTGAAAAATCAATAAAAAACCAATATCTTTTTTCTATTTTCATTAAAAAATTAATTTTAAATAAAAATCAGTCAGTATGACGCGTACAGTTTCATTAAAAACTAGCTGGTATAACCAATTTTGACCAATATGATTGTATAATTGGTATAATTATTGTACCATTCCAGTATTGGGATCGGTTCACCTATTGAACCGGCCGGCATGAACCAGTTTTTACAACACTAGAGTTAATGATATTCTCCATTGAATATGAGATTTTTAAAAATTTATTTTATTGAAAAATAATTTAAAATTTGAATGATTAGATATTTATTTGTGTTAGGTGCAATCATATCTATCCAGTGCAAACTTCTTTAGTACTGGATAATATCTGGATTCAGTCACAAGAAGGAAATGGATTGAAAGTATGAAGATTAAGGAATGAGAAATCCCAACAACAATTAAAAGATTAAGTGAACTATGTAATATTTGCTAGTTATTTTGATAATAGTGTAGGAAATATAATCATATGGAATGGGAAATCCCAATAAGAATTAAAATTTGTTCTATCAACTAAGAGAAAAAGATATATACATTGACAATGTAATTTTTTTACATTATTATTATTATTATATTATTCACCATTTATTTTTAATCATTATTGATTTTTCAGAAAAAATAATCCAAATAAACAGTAGAGATTACAATGATTGTGTGTACATCTTTACACGGTCAGTACATAGATTTAATACTCATCGACTAATCCAAGAAGAGTGTAATTGTTCGGAAGCTTCAAATAATGAGTGGACTATTGGGCTATAATATGAAGGGTGATACTGAATGTCTTATACTCAATCATTTGATTATACTTGAATCATTTGATGAACATAAATTATGTAACTTTCATTTTTCAAAGTAATGGAGATAATCACTATAATAAGTTCTAGTTTTCATTTCTTCAAAGTATGTGACTTCTATAATATGACATACATATTATTTTTCCTATAGAATTCTCCCATCAAACAAGTTCTATGATTGCTTTTTCCAGCAAATGTTCCAACACAACACAACAGTTCTCGAGCACTTAGTTATGAAAACGTTTCTGAGATGATTCTAAATTCTTCCATTTTCTTTCTTTCCCATCCAAAACCCAACTACAAACAAAAATGTTTGTTTGCGAGGGGAAAGAATGGAAACGAAAGACTTCATAGTCATCTCATTGGTATATTTTATTACTCTCGAGTCTTCCAAAACTCAACTCGTAAAGAGATAGTAAAGGAACCAAAAGTGCATTTAAACCAAGATAAAACGAAACCTTAGTGCAAACTATAACCATGGATCTTCTATATGAGTTGTTACTCCTAAGATAATGTCACCTCCATGAAGATTTATTATTCACCAAGGGAAAAAAAACTAATTTGGTCTGTCTTTGAATTATGAGGGCGAATAAAGACCACCAGAATCATGTACTAAAGCACAAAGAGCAATGAAAGCCCAAAATATGAGAAAACCTGTGATAACATTTCTTATCACCTGTTCAAAACTACCATATAAGCTGAACCTTAATTCATTGGAAAGATGCAATGATGAAGAATCTTCATCATCACTAACATCACTTTCATCATATCTCCTGCTGGTTCCAATTGCATGAGGTTGCAGCATTTCCCAATTGCCAAATTCAGAGCATTTCATGCAAGTGCAGGAGCCACCGAGATATGATGGCAGTGTTAACAGATAGTCAGAAAGAACCTTCTGATACATATGGCCTTCTATTTTCAACTTGTTCCTTGTAGCTGGCTCCAAAACCTGTGAGTATGACCCCAATGCACAAATTAGTTCATATAAGAAAACGCATCGACTATTGTTACCTATCTAGATTGGTGCACTGCACTGAACTGAACTAGGATAAGTGGTCTATTTACTACACATTAATTACCAACTTGATTCACATACTGACTGGGCTAACAGAGTCCTCGCTGAAAGGACCCGCCACCACTATTAGTCAATAAGAGTAGGAACTCAGCTACCTCGGGTAGTCTCATGACCGATCAAGAACTAGTCCGGAAGATCTATTCACTCCATATTAATTATCAACTTCATTCACCTTGCTAGTTTCTTTGTTATTTTAGACTGAATGAGCAGAATGGAGAGCTAACCTCAATAAAAGTCTGGGCAATAGCATCAACAACTTCTGGAAGTCGTATGACAAACAAACAACCAAGGCAATTAGGAAAATGATCTTGCAAAAGGGAAGAACAATATTTCATCATTTGCATTGGAATTCTCAATGGAGACAATCCTTCGCAATCCACCAACACAGTAATTTGAGGGTTGTCTGCATCAACCAACTGCAGCACTCCATATTCTACCTGTGAGACTGAAATAACAACCATTTGATGCCATAAAAATTCAGCATAAAAAGTAATAAGCAAGGAGATCTAAACTTATTTGTGTTCTGTAGATAGAAGGGAGAAAGAAATGAAAGGTGGGAAAAGAATACTCTCAATTCTTGAAATAAAGCAAGGCTGGTTTTTATTTTGGGTAGTAAGCAAATATGGAAAAAATGACAAGAAAGGGAAAAAACATACTGACTGCCTGAGCAAATCCAGGCCTATCTTGGGATGTCAATGTATTGCAAGCTAGCCCAAGCCTTACAACAAGACAGGGTCTATGCATCACATCAGACCCATGCCAGAAGATCATTTCTGACCACATTATCAGCTCTTCTTCTGAAAGAATCCCGTAAGTGTTTCGCCAGTTTATGGTCTTCTTGATTGAGGCAAGGAAGCATGAAAAATCATTATTAGAAGCTGCACAAAATCTGTGTAGCTCATCATCGTTGATTCTGTATAAACACTACTTAATCATGGTCTGTTTAGTAGGAGAAACCAAAAAAGATGCTACTGCTAACTTTCTGATAAAAAAATGCTACTGCTAACTAACAAGGCAAGTTAGGTAACTCCTGCCAAGGATTTCAAAACTTGCCCCCAGAAACACTATAAACTCACAATGATAATACAAGAAACAATTGGCATAAAGTTATTAGTAGAATAAATTATATAGACTTGGTTTATCTAGTACTATACTGTTTCATAAGTTCAGAATGTAGAAGTTGGCCATGAATATCCAAAGTGCTTAGATCAAATATTACTGACTTAAAGTTTTCTGCATATTCAACTCCATGAAAAGAGACAAATGCAATTCTAAACTAAATTATTAATGTTTGTGTTTATCGTTTCCACTAACAGAAAAAAAGTGGTAAATTGAACCCATGAATATAAAAATTACAAAATGATTGTAGCTGCAAGAATATTCAGTAGCTTAGTAGGAAAGGGAAAGTTTGAGTATCATGTCATAATTTTTTTGGAATGGCACAGTTATGAGGATAAATGGGATTCCGCTTTGTGAATGCATGGTAACATTGAATTACCTTTCTGGTAAACTAATCCCCTGATTTTCAAGCTCTTGGCGGAGTTTCATCAACCAGTTTTCAGATTCTAAAACTTTAGGATCTGTCGAACACTGACTGCAAAATGTATGAAAAATAGAAGTAAGAAGCTTGGTAGTAGAGCTAAGGAACCAAGATATAAACACTTAAAAATTAATCTCGATTTTTTACTGAAGATGAACCCAACAGCATTTTATTCACCAGAAAGTCATAAGTGCAACAATTACTTTTGGAACCTGTATGTGTCACAAGTACATGCATGGAAATAAAAATAATACATTTTGTAGTATTATCATTGAAAAAATGCTTCAAAAGTAGAACTTATCCATCTTGACACATCTAGTTAACTTGGGGTAGCACCAAGTTTTGGTTTAGTTGGTACATATCACTTATTTGTGTAGCCAGATGAAAATTTGGAAATTTTCGATGTCCCGGACAGACTAATATCAGAGAACTATATATTTTCTACTTTTCTTAGCTAGAAAAATGGAGTTTTATGTTGCTATATATTATCAGCTCAAGAAGGAACCACATATTTATGAATTAAACAGTAAAGGTATTTAAAAAGCACACAAAAACCATAGCATGAAAATTCAGAGCATTCATATACCTTGTATTCATATCATTCTCCACTTTAGATTGTTCCGAGTATGCTACAGAATCATGTGAATCAGTACTACAATCTAACGTTCCATTGCTACATTCTGATTTATCAGAAAAACTCGTTGCGATTGAAATGACTAGTAATGGTCTTGATAGGACCTGCACGCATAGAGATTTATTAGCTTCTTTTCTCATGAATATAGGTAAAGGCTGGAATGTTAGAAAATAGAAAAGACTTAACACAAACATCAAAGAGAGAAATCTTCAATCAAATTGATCCTCAACCACAATGGTAAAAGGGTGCTGGGGAAGTAACATTTGGGTATATACATAAGCCAATTTCTAAAACTTCAAAATTATGCCCCGAATAATTCATTTTCCAGGCAAGTTTCATACATACACTTAAAAAATGGAGGTGCTTGAACTTGAGATATGAGATTTATCAATCTGACTCTAATTGAAATTTGAAAAAATGATCTACATGACATAAAATGTAATTTGAATATGATTTTTTTATTAGATTTCAGAAAATTAGAATTACAAACCTGCATGCTTTTAACCAAACCCTTGAAGGGTTCCCACCACGGAATCCATTCGAGAGGTGGATAACAAAGCATCTGTAATGCCTGAAGGACTCGCCAAACATATGGACATCTGCTTTTGGAGAACCTCCTAAACATCTCTAAGGCAGCAACTTTAAGTAAAAAAATAGTGATAGAACCCACAGAACTACTTCCAAAGCCGCCATAATTTATCAGTGTGAAACATTTAGGCTGAGATGGAATTAGAAGTTTCTTGTATGCTTTGTTCTCAGTCATAAAACTGCCTGGTTTAGAGCTATTGCTCAACTTAGAACAATCCACCGTGTTTCCCATGTAAATTGATGGCAGAGAGACTTTCTCTTGCAAGCAGTGGAACAAAGTAAAATTTAAGGTTGGCCCAATGCACGAGGCTCCCACCTAATAGCGTCTGAGGAGGCTCCCACCATAATTCATCGGAAGGATGCAACGATGTACGCAGTCTTACCCTCGCAAGCAAAAATGTTGTTTCCAAGACAAGCAATGCAACGAAGTACCTTGTCACATACAAGAATTAACATCAAATGAACATGTCCTCATAGTGAAACCTACCTATCATCACCAATTAGTCTAATATACAATATGTTATATATAAAGCTCACAAATCATGGTTGTGGAAGAAACTGACAATCTGAACATCAATAACAATCAATAACCAGAAACAGAAAAAAATAAAAAATATCGGTAGTTTCGAAATAAAGTTATCTAAAGCAGAAATGCTACTTAAACATGGTCAGATTATAAAAGTTAGTTAGACAACTGAATTTGGAAGCCAAACTTTGGTTGAAGCCATCTATCAAAACCCAATTTAGGTTTTCAACACTTAGAAAATTGATTGTTGCTCTGTCCCTTTTCAACCTTAATATCAACAACTTAATAATCATAAATCTAAAACATGATTTGATTCACACAATCACTTTTAACCATAAAGTATACAAACATAAATCAGTTACAACAAAGTACAAACCCCCCTTTAATAAAAATTGAAGTTTGTAAAACCTAATTCATCAAAATCTAGTTTTTCAAAAACGTTAAAAGAACTATCCTAGTATATTAGAGTATTCTGTTACCCTGAAACTGAAGAAAGAGCAAATAGTATGAAATCTGACCTGAAAAAATGATTATAACAGAGAAGAAATAGCGAATGTGGAAGCTGATTATTGAAAAGTGTCAACGATTACACCAAAAAGACGTTGGTAGTAAGATTCCGCCGAAGGTCAAACAAATTTACAAAGATGGAAAAATTAACAAATCTCCTTTAATTTTTATTTGCATTTCCATCATGCAAATCCCATAAATTGCTATCAGTGACAGTTGTTTGAGAGATTTGTTATTATTAAGTTTTCATATTATTGTTACTCTGCAAAGATGTTAATATTTTGAGATTATAAAACATTCCTATTAAATCAACAAGACGTTGAGGTATTGGTATAAGGTTCAGTGAGTTTTCAAGGTTTTCGGGTTCGATCTTGAGAACATTGGAAATAATAATCATGAATTTGAAAAAGACTAATTCCTTATTCAAAAAGTGATGAATACTTTTAATAATATCAAAAAACAAAACAATAGAGAAGACATTTTATGCCATATTATGAAAGAGATTATGCAAATTTCAGCTTGAATCGAAAAATATGTAGATGGTAACATATACATTATTGGAAGAGGTATTTGTTTTAATTTTTTATTACAAAAGAGGTATTACTTTAATCACTTTTATGGTATTTTGAGACAATAATATTTTATATTTTACATTTCAAAGAAAATGTTTGTTAAGTAATCTAAGAAAAAAAAGCCTGTAAAGAAAATAATATTCAAATTAAAAAAAAAACAACACAACACTTTAATTTCTTAAATGATGTCATTTCACAACTTATTAACTAACATATTTACTAAAAAGTAATGCTCTAGTAGTATAATGCTTCATTAAATTATTAGAAAGGTAAAAAAATCAATAATTTAAATCCAATTAGCAATATTTATTGGAGGAGATATTTATACATATAAAAGGTCAATAATTCAAATCATATTTCAGTTAAGTTAATATTAGAGATACCTCCCAACATTCCTAATTATCAAACCCATACTTGGTTGAATCACAAAATGTTTGAGCACTTGTTAGCTATGAAACACGAATACTGATACGTGTGTCGGGTACGATACGTATTCGATACGTCGACACACATTTTTCCCAAAATACAGGATACGATACGTTCAAGGATACGCGTATAAAATAATAAAAACACATAAAATATGATAAAATTATAAGTGTAAATCAAAATATCCAATGTAAAAAATATAATGGAAATTTAAAATCGTTGCCATCCATAACAAATTTATCTTATCCTATTTTAATGAAAACGAATCTTTCCTAAAATCATTGCCCTCCATAAAAAATATATCTTATCATACTTTAATGAAAACGGATCTATCTTATCCTGTTTTATTGGAAACGAAATTATCTTATCCTGTTTTATTGGAAAAGAATCTATCTTATCCTGTTTTATTGGAAACGAATCTATATATCCTATGCTTTACTGGAAACGAATCCATATATCCTATATTTTATTGAAAACAAATCGGATACGTGTCTTAATATTTATTTATTTTATTTTAATTTTTTAATTTTTGGATACTCTATGGATACGTATTCTTCGCGAATCCGAGCGAATCCGTGTCGGATACGTGTCGGACACCGACACGTGAGGGTGTTTGACGAATCCGTGCTTCATAGCTTGTTAGCACATTAATGAACTTAGACAATTGTTTTTCCATTTTATCCAACCCCAATTCGATTGATCAATTGAATTGCTAGCTCTACCACTCAATTTCTCCTCAAAAAATAATGATATATTCTTCTACATAATCAATCTATAAAGCTACAGGTTTGTCACAAAACTTGTAATTCTTCCCCATAAGAATGCATTAATTTGTTAGCCCCCTTCATTTACTCTTAGCATAAAAGTAAGCAAAAACATGCAAATTTAACTGATAATATGCTTTATAATATATGTTATTTTTCTTATGATTATGATGTAAGATAATTTATAAGAGGATATATCATTTTCCAATTATTTATCATAAACTTGGGCAAAGTTTCCATTTTAAGACCCACACACATCGAAATATTTGGAATCAAGGTAACAATTTTTTGCTTTTGCCCCAAGACCTTGCTGAAGACACAGAGACATGGAGAGCTTTTGTCTCTGGTCATGTAGCTTTATTCGTTCTTCAAAGACAACATTGGTCCTTGAAAAAGTCCTTTTCTTTTTGTATAAGATAATTAACATCCTTTGTTCTATTCTTAGCGGGATCATAAAATATTCACAAAATTTGTAATTATTAGTTTGGAATATCACTCCATAGAGATATATCAATAATAAATTACTACATACCTAGAAAAGGGACAATTATTTTGACATGTACATCCAATAATATCATTTGCACTCTCAATTCTATAAACAAACTTATATAACTTAAAAAACATATATACACCATACTAGTATTTTTATGACAAAAAATATTAATCATTATGTATTGTATGCAAAATTAGAAGTATGTGATATCGGTATATTGTTAGTATATATATATTTACTATATTATTTATCACTCATTTATATTATTTTTTTGAAGAATTAATATGATTAAAAATAAATTTTGGATAATGCAGTAATAATGTATAAAAATATATTAGTTTGGCTGAAAATGATTTTTTAGATTAATTATGATTGTTTGCATCACTATGCTGAACAAGTTCTAGAACACATCCACTTCAGTATTGCATGTTTTTTAGTGTTGATTTGGCATCTTCTAAGAATGATTCCATCTCTCATCACTTCCATTTTCAACCTCAAATCCAACAAACAAGTATTTATGTCTCATCTCATGAATATAATTAATTCATTTGTTAATTACAACATCCTAAGGTTAGATCAATGTGTTGACTATCCAAACAATATATTAACTTTGGTATTTAGTTTTTCTTCTTCTTTTTCTATCACTTTTTTCCTCTACCCTTCACACGTATCTTCAAGGTATATAGCTTTGTATAAGCTAAGTGAAAAATAAAATTTACTCAAACTTGTCCATAAAAATGGTAAAATTTGGTAGTATTTTTAGTAAAGAATGTAATAGCTTTATGGGGGAAGGCCGGAAGGGAGTAAAAGCTAGAGAAAAAAATGCTTAACAAAAATCACTTAAAAATGGACTAGGATCACTTGTCCTCATTCCTATCACATTTGGTGTCCTCACCTAATTAAAAAAATCTCATTTAATTAGTAACAAAAACTATAATAATAAAAATTAATATTTTTATATTACTTATAAAGTTTGATTAACTCGGTATATAGAGACAAGAATTTCTTGAGACAAATGATCTTTACCTTTAGGGTAGACAGAACATAATAACCTCTATCAAAGTTTGTCTCATTTAAGTATAAAAAAGATGAGTGTAAATCATCCCCTACTTTTCTATGTTTTTATCAACCATTATAATAGAGTCTTGACACCTAAATAAAATTACATATGTCATTTTATTTATCATCTATTAAAAACAGTACTGACTATTAATTAATATAATTTTATTGGCTTAATATAGAGATTAAAAGAGGAATAAATAGAATTTTATACTCAGCAAAAAATTTATTCCCTTTCTTCCATTATTATGATATTACATATTCCAGTTCGGGTTAAATACCGATATTTTAGCAACAAATCCAATAAATCTAAGTGTAGTGCTCGGTGTATTGGTTTTTTTTGGAAAGGGAGTGTGTGCGAGATAAATAGTCGTACGAAAGATCTATACGAAAAAGAAGGATGGGGGAGAAATTAAATTTATCTTTTCAAAAGGAAGAATAAAAAAACAGGAATTATGTTTATATGTGTGGATATATTCTCCAT
The DNA here is from genome assembly GCF_001865875.1 of Lupinus angustifolius. Lineage (NCBI taxonomy): Eukaryota > Viridiplantae > Streptophyta > Magnoliopsida > Fabales > Fabaceae > Lupinus > Lupinus angustifolius. The sequence continues at coordinate 30,636,564 of NC_032014.1, forward strand.
CACCACAGTAATGCAGTTGCAATCTTTTCTACAATGAGACACATGGGATACCTATATGAAAACCAAATATATAGCCTATTATATATAATGATAATTGTGTTTCATCACGATAAAAGTATTAGCAAATCTATGCTTAACTTTTTGGTTTAATCATAAACTTACAAAAGGTTTAAATGTTAAGTTGTTGTACCTAGTTTATCAAGGTTCACATTGTCTATGACTTTGGACTAATTAATTCAATCCAGTATGAAAGGTGTAAATAAAATGAATAATAAGTGCACATTGGATAAAGTGGAAGAATGTTTGTAGGCCAAAGAGGAAGGGGGTTTAGGGGTTAAAAATTTGTTTGTGTTCAACTTAGCTCTTTTAGGTAAATGGAGGTGGAGATTATTAATCGAGAGATGCTCTTTGGGTGAAAGTCTTAAGATCTAGATATGGGGATAAGTTTTTAAGTAATGGAGTAGACGGTGTTTTTGAGTGTTTCAGGAGAGGTTCTTTTTGGTGGAGAGAATTAAGAAATCTTAGTCATAACAGGGAAGGGATTGGTTGTGGGTGGGTAGATGGTGGTTTCCGTAGGTTTTTAGGATGTGGATCCTCTATTAAATCTTGGACTGACGTTTGGGTAGGGAGAGATTCTCTCAAAAATGCCTTTACAAGATTATTTCAGGTGGCTTTGGATAAAGATGCAACAGTTGAATCCTTGGGTGCATGGAGATATGGAGTTTGGTCTTGGAATATTCAATGGAGGAGGAACTTGTTCGCTTGGGAGGAAGAGGATTATGATGATCTCTTAAAAATAATCTATGATTCTAAACCTAAACAACAAAGTGAAGATACTTGGATTTGGTTACATGACAAATGTGGGAAGTATTCGGTCAAGAGTGCATATCAATTTTTACAAAAACAGGAAGCCGCGATCTCATTTTCTTCAAGAAGCTTTGGGCGAGTAATATCTCATGAAAGATGAAGTGCCTAGTATGGAAAATTGCTTTGGATGGTATTCCAACTAAACTCAACCTATATCATAGAGGGGGTTTAGGAGTACATGACTCCCTTTTGTGTGTTTTTTGTGGTGAGTTGGAGGAATCACTAGTCACTTGTTCTTTTCTTGCCCAACATCCTACATTATTTGGCAAAGACTCTATTCTTACTTTGGACTTACCTCTATTATTCATAATGAAGTAAAGACTCATTTGTCAATTCATGCATCTCTGTTACGGATGGACAACAAGAATATCCATTTGTGGATGACTCTTTGGTTTGTCACAATTTGGACTCTATGGCATATTATGAACAAAAGTATTTTTGAGAACAAGCGTTTTCACCTTGATGAGATGATGAAACTTATTTTGCTACATTCTTGGAGTCTTATCAATGTCCGCTTCCCTTTATTTTCTTTTTCTCTAGTTGCTTGGTTGAGGAACCCTTCAAATGGTATTCTTCCTTATTATTTGTGGGGATTTAGTGGATAAGAGTACCAGTTATTCTCCTAATTTTTCTTTATCTCTATATTAATAATCTTATTGCTGATTAAAAAAAATAATAAGTGCACATTCTATCATATAATTCAAGACTCAACATTCAAATGACTAAACACATATAAACTTGTAAAGACTAAGAGGTATCAAGATATATATTTAAGAAAAGAAATGCTTTAGGTTAAAAATTGTAATGAGCTTAATACTGAGAAAACTACACTGCATCATTGAAAGTTAAAGAAATTTTACTATTACAGCTATAGACCCTCACCGTAAAACAGTTTACAGTAACATGAGACAATCACATATTATCATATAAATAATAAAAAATAAAAATAAAAGGTAATATTATAATTAGCTCGAAATAATAGACGAGATACTATTTGAGATAAGTCATCTCTCCTGAAAATATTATAGATTAAGGTGGAATGAATATAATGTACGTGGATGTAAAATCTTAGTGTGTTCAAATTAACTGGACTAAAAAGTTAACATGTAGTGGCACGTTCTTTAGTGGCGTACCACCACCAGTACCACTTTTCTTCTTTCTTTCTTGATAATTGTGCCTTATTGCTCTGAATATAGATTTGTTATTTGGAATTATTTCTCTTATATTGTTTCATATCAATAATAATGAAGTAATAATAATAATAATAAATATTTAAAAAATTAGTTAGCATGTCATATTTTCATTGACACAAAATAACGTATGAGATATGATCTGGGACAACATATCTCGATTATATTATCCAGCTACTGAATTAGATGACCATGCTGGGCAAAAATTGGTGTACAAGTGTGTGCAACCAACTTACCAAGTGTGTGTGATGAAGACTGAAGCAGGTAAGTGTAAATAAACTGATGAGAAAATATAAAATTGGTACAACCCAAATGATCTCACATTATCAGATGGAAAATCAACATAAGAGAAAAATACATGCACACACTGTTACAATGAAAACTGAATAGCACGCAAAGAAACACAACTTAATGAAAACAAACAAAATCAATGAGAAGGGAAACATACAAAAAGAAGACCAAATTCCACCATGTCTAGCTTATATTTTATGTTGTTAAGGTTTGGTTTCGAGGGCAAAAAAACCGAACCCTAGAAATGTTTTCGCTAGTGGAACTTGAGAAGCAAGGTTTAGAATGCATGCTAGAACAACCAAATCATTAGAAATTGAAAATTTGGATTTTCTCTGATCCATCTTCAAAAGGGTTGGTGGATGATGTGATTTTTGACCTAATGAATGGTCAAAGTTTACAAAAGATGAGTTGTGGAAGAAGGGGCAAGACCTGATAAATCAGTCCATGAATAATATTGGTTATTATTTTCTGACACACCGCTCAAAGGGTTTCTTGAAGGATTTAGATCTTCAAATTTAACCAAACCATATGGTGCTTCAACATTCTCACTCTGAAAAGGGTATGAAGCAGCTGAAGTTGACTCAAAACCATTCAAAAAAGGAAAGTGTTGAAACACTCCTCCTCCTCCTCCTACTGAAGTTAAACCACGACCACCAATTTGAAACTCCATTTGATTGGTGTTGCTCATGTTTCCCACACTATAACGGTTCAGATTCTGAAGAGAAGCCATGAAAGGTTGATGGTTACTTTGTTGCTGAGGGAAACGACCAATTAGGTTAGGGGTGCTTATGCCTAAAGGGTTTGTTGCACTTGTGGAGTTTGAGATTGATGAGTTTTTATCAATGGATGATGGAGATTTGGAGCTACTACTCCTTTTGTTCTTCTTGTTTCTTCTACATCCTCCACCAACAGGAACGTTTCTAAGAGCACCACCTTTTGTCCAATACCGCCTACATGTCTTGCAAAAGTGTCTGGGTTGGGAGAGGTTGTAATTGTTGTAGTAGCAAAATTTTGTATTCGTGGATTCACATCGTGGACACTTTTGAGTGACCTGATCCGGTAGTGCCATCTTAGTTAACTGATTTCCTTGATCCGCTATCGGACCAGGCCGAATTGACTCTCCACCATAGCCAGAACCTTTTGGCTGTGGTGGTAATGGTGGAAGCAACTCATGATTATTGGAAGTAACATTTGCTTGATGATATTGATTTGATTGCTGCAAAACATATATGATGAATAAAGAAAGTAGAAAAATGATAGTTGTAATGAAAAAAATCTAGTATATTCATGCATATATTACTATACAAAGAGTATATATATATATAGGAATATAGTTACTTAGAATTTGTGTTGTTCTTTTAGGGTTTAGAAAGTGTGGTTGAAATTTAAGGGAAACATTACCTGGTGCCAATTGGAGGGATCTAAATAGAGTGGAATGGAAGAGAAAACCATGGTGTTGAATTCGATAGTGTTTTCTCTTTAATAAAGTTTGATGGCTCTTTAGGGAGATGGTGGAGAATCACACTATAGAGGAATAGCAGAGGCAACAAAGAAAAGGAGAAAAAAGAGCATTAAAGAGGAGGATGGTGGAGGAGAAAGAAAGAGGCTTTATTTTCTTTACTTTGATCTTATGCTAATATTTTAATCACCAAACAAACATATATTATTAAAATATAGGAATATGGAAATAAGTTGTAATCCCATCTATCAAAAGTCTAAGACTTATCTACATTAGTTTAAAACAATATAAGAGGTTTATCATTCATTTTATTTTATTTTAATCAAAGTCTATGATTTTAAGAATATATTTCCATCACTTTATATAGAGAACATGTTTTTTTTATCAAATATTATGATGTTTTTAATGAAAGCGCATCTTCTATCCTAAAAGTGTCACTTCATGTATAACTATTTATGGGTGAAAAATATTTAATTATTAAATTTTTAACTTCAGTATATTTTCTTCGATCAACTCTTATAAATAATGGGAAGTGAGAATGTGGTATGACTGCGAAAATGAATGGCTTAAGGAACACATAATAAAATGTCGTGGTTCGAGTCTTAATTAAAAAAAATTATAAAGTAGTTTGATGGTTAAGATAAAAGAAGTTGAGAACTTGAATCTTACTCACAACAAAAATACTCACAATTATTGACCAAAAAATATCACAAATAATGGTAGAATATTACATTTTTTGGAACAATAGATATGAATCCTTTTTTTACACACTGAATAACTGAACGGAAACCAAACCAACAATAATTTTGTTTTGCCAAACAACCTAAGATCTTGTGGAAGAAAAAATATTTATGTGATTGAGAGATTCCTGAAAAGCTCCACAAAGGTCACATGTTAGTGATGCATTTGGGTCTATTATACTAATCTTATTCTCAACTCCTTTTGTTTTATTATATATTCTTTAGGGTTTTTTAGTGGTCTTAGTATCTTAACCTGTAAGTTTCTTTAATTTTATGACGCGTTGGTCTGTAACTTTTGTTCATAAAAAGGGTGATAGTGGCTCCCATGCATGGAATTGATATGGAAAAAAGACAACCTTATATTATATACGTAGCAAAATCAATTATCACTGCCTATTAATATTCAATTGTAATGGTGGGATCAGTCCAATAAAGCAAAACATTTAATTTGACCTTGGAAATAGATTAAAAATACTATAGAGAGTACATGAAGAAAATTAAGTGAAATCTTTTCGATGATGTAAGTGAGAGGTTAACATTTGTGTACAATGTCAATTATGATATTCAAAATTTATATGCATATTAAACCAATAAATGATATACAAAATTACAAATAATAAAATAACGAGGAGCCATACACTAATTAAGGAATACAATAAGAAAATAGTATATTCTAAAAAATAAAGCGTAATTTATATAGTTTCCATTTTTCAAAGTGTTAAATACATCATTTTCTAAACTAAAATTATTTTCTCTATGTATATCTCTTAATTAACATTGTAGAATTTATTTTATAAGAAGTTAACATTGTTCGAATAAAAATTAATATTAGTCACTCTCATATATGAGAGGATTTTAGTTCTGTAGGATTTCTTTTTAAATTTAAGGGGAAGCTCATAGAATACTTATTTTACAAGAGGAGAGGAAGAAGTGTGCTGTAGGGTTTGAATACCCATATTCAAATCAATACTCTATACCAATTACTGATCAAGTATTAGTATGTTAATATTTATTATAGGTGAGACTCAAACTCTTAATCTTCTTTATTTCACCCCTTCTCCCTAACCATCAAATTTAAATTTATTATAAATGAGACTCAAACCCACAACTTTCTTAACTTTAGACTTTTAACTCGTCACTTTAATTATCGAACCAGTTACTGATATGCTCTCAGTTCATATATATTCATGTAAAAGCAATTAGTACCAAAGAGTAGGAGAGTACTACTTTGGAAGAAGTGTAAAAAAGATAAAGTAATTCCAAGACTCGATTAATAAGGCTGGATAATTGGAAATGCACTAACTTAAACACATGCCATAGATGCTGGTTTCCAATTATTGAACAATACTGTTACTGACATTGTCTTACAAACTCTAAACTTTAAGCTTAACGTACATGAAACCTTTTTACCACTCCAATTAAGATGACAAAAGATTTTATCTTTTATAGAAAAAGGTCAAAAATTTGTTTATTGGTTTTATTTTTTTTGATGATCAAAAGTATCCTCTCACCCAATGAGTAAGAAGTTAATATCTTGTAAGGTACATAGTTGTCATTCCCAATAAGTGTCATTCACATGAAACGAACTTTCTGGTCTACATGCCACTAGATTAACATTTTTTTGTACTAACAAGAATATTTTGTCACCCTTTTGAGTAAGGAACTAGTCTCTTTCGAAGTGTGTGATTGTCTCTCCAAACAAGTGTTGTTCATACGAATTGAACTTTTAACATTTTCGTTATTTAATTCGGGGATCTAACAGAACATTACATACACTGCTAGACCAACATCTTGTTGATGGTTTATTGGATTTGTTTTGAGAAGGAAAGCAAACATTATAAAAAAATAAGGAAAGTGTTTCAACGCCAGCTATTGTATAACTTTAGTAAGGGTTAAATTAGGGTATACAATATTAGAGGTTGGTGGTGTTGGAATCTAATTCCCTCCCTCTACGTTCTTTACTGCTTTTTGCTTATTTTGATGAGAAAAGCTTAGCACTTCATTTTGTGAATGAAATTTTAGTTGGAAAGCTACCAAAGTTATATTGCAGCCTTAGCCATGCAATCACTTATATTCACCCACACTATATACATTATAGAGATAAAGTGGTATTATATACAAACTCCAAAGGTAACCATGCACGTGCATGAAAAATACATATCATAGATTGAAGTTGCATAGGGGGACCCCTATATAGTTGTGTCGACCCATTGCATACATATTGTTATATCTTCTCATACGATGAATAATTCTAGAATATTCTATTATGAGATAATGACATTTGTGTGAATGAGAAACTCGTAAGTGAGTAACAAAATTTATAGATAAGTAGTCTCTTTGGAGTTTAGCCATGGTTTTCAATTTTTTTTAATATGGATAGAATTTAGCATACATATTCTTAATGATTACAACTTTTTATAAAATAAATTGGTCTTAGATTTACATCTGTATTGAATAAAGTAAAAGCACAACTAAACCAATCAAACTCGTATTTTAATTGGATTAGTTGGATTTCAAATTCATTTATAACAAATGATATATAGTGCTTGTCTTATATTTATCATATTCTAAACTATACATTTATTGTAAGTTATGAATTTTGTTGAATATCATTTATTGTAATGTACATAGTAAACGTTGAAACATTTGGTTATTGATTTGATCCCTCACTTATTATGCTTTTCAACAAAACATTTTAAACCAGAGTAGTGTTATATGTATATTAAATTTCGAGACAAAGTATTGACATGTTCCATTTAAGGAAAGCAAAAGAAGATAGAGATGAATATTCAATCTTATATTATTTACTTTGTTCCTAAGTAGGTGGCAATAGTTAATGTCAAAATTATAGAAATAATTGGTCATATAAATTTCTCTCACATATGATTGCACATGCATCTGACGCTAATTAGATTCTCATGCCATCACTTACTTTTCCCTCATAGCATTCCTAGAAATCCATATCTACTGACACATATTTCCTTCTCTTTATTTCTAGATTTTTACAAAGGAAGCAACTAAATTTACACTTGGTTTCTTCCAACAAGTTGTTAGTGACACTATTTTTTTTACTTTATAGAAGTTAGTAACTCTACTTTACAACTCAATCAAGAAAAATAAATAAGGAATGCATTAGAAAATTGGATATTTTTATGTTTGAATAATTAATTCTTTCGTATTTTCTCAATCATGTACTAACTTAACACTTTTCAACGTGTTTTAATAATATAATCTTTTGCCGACAAAAAAAAGAGTTGAAATAAATTATAGCGTTCATTGTTGATGTTAATGGAAAGAAAATAAGTTTGTTTCAAAAGTGTAGCGGCACAACATATAAATTTGAATGATAACCTTGTTTATGTATAATACTTAATAATTTAATGAGGCTTTACATTACTAAACCTACTCAATAAAAGATTTGTTTATCCGTAGAAGCAGTTAATAATTCTTAAGATAGCTACAACCTACACCAAGGATGAAATTAAGAAAATGAATAACAAAGATGAAAATTATTACATGTTATAATGTACGATAACTAATAATTTAAGAGGGTTCTACCAACAATTAGTATAAAATTTTAATTTAGTTGGAAAATATATCATATCGTATTCTAAAAAATAGACATTGTTCGTTATGATTTTGAACCAACAATTATATTAAAAAATAATATATTTGTTGTTCATTAATTTAGGTGGGTCAACCATGATTCCAAAAATGGGCCAGATATTCTTGATGATCGTATTCTAGGCCCAAGATATGTATCCTATAAAAATTCACAAAAGTTGAAAGTGATGCAACATTCTAAAACTTTGTGTCTATCCAATGTATAAGGTGGTGTCAACCTTGCATGCATAATTGCATGAGAATGTGCCTAATAGGAATAATCAAACCAATGTTATAAATTTATAAGGGTTGAACCCATCAACATTATATAAGCTAAACAAAATTATATTCATAATTCTCTGTAGGGTATTATGATCGAATCTTTCAACAAGTATTGCTTATAAGGAATGAATATCGATCTTTACATTTTTATAAAACTTGGGATCCAACCATGCACAACCATTACATCAACTTATTATCATCGCTCTTACTCAATTTAAAAAATAAAATCAATGTATTTTTATAGGAACAAATAAAATCAATATTAATTTATTAAAAAAAACTGATTTTTTTTCTTCTATCTACACCACTTTCCCATATTAACTTTATTTCTCTTGTGTTGCTTAAACATTCATATTAGGATAATAGTTGAAAACCCATTAAATTTAAATATTTTTATATAACTTTCTACATTTTAATTTTCTCAAATTAATTGTTTGTATATTAACAATTTAATTAGAAATTTAGACGATTTTTGTTAATTTTTCCTAAATTTAAAATACCCATATAATGTATGATTGTATTGAATAGTTGATAGTAACATACTATTGTAGTAAGATGCAGCCTCATAATCCTTGGGGTGGAATATGCTAGACAATAAATAAATAGCAGTTTAATAATCTGTTGGTCTACATTATATTAGACATCTAAAATACCCATTTATAATATTGTACCTTACTACTATTTAAAATTTCACTGAATAAGTGGTGGATAGAAAGAAAGATGCAGTGTGTTGTTTCATTCAATTAGTTCCTGTATAAAAATTTGGTGTTCAAAAAATCTATCTCTCTATATTTCATTCAAGGCAAATGATCGCTCTGTATCGGTCATCAAATCAGTTAGAGTAATAATATAGTAGTATAATGGTTCAACCAGTGACTCACTAATTAAACCATATACTAGCGAAATTAGATATGCATATATAATATATTAATATTAATGTTAAAAAATCAATATTTTTTATTTTCATTTAAAAATTAATTTCAAAATAAAACCGACCAGTATGATCAGTATAGTTTAATTGAAAACCGACTGGTATGACTAGTTTTGACCAGTATGATTACATGACCGATATAATTATTATACCATACCATATTAGAACTGGTTCATTAGTTAAACCAACCAACACGAACCAGTTTTTACAACACTGAATTCTGGTGACTTAATGGAGTGGACCCAAAAAATTGACTCATAACAGGGACCACCCCATATGGAAGTCCCACTGAATGTGCCTGACTTCACATGGAACCAAGCTCAATTTTCAGTTTTCATGTTATTACAAAAACAAAGTTTAATTCTTAAGCTTACAAGTTACAACATTCTAAAAAGCTGGTTACAAAATAAGTCTTATATTATCTATCTCATTATTTTAGAAATGATTTAAATACTTGTTATACTACTCCTATCATCATTGTTAATTGGTTTTTATGATGAGACCATAATATAATATCAGAGCCAAAAGTTGTCATGGGCCAAAATATGTCTTTTAGTTGTAAGTCAAATATAGTCATTTTCCTGGTCCGACAGACTTTATGGATGAAGTAGTTTGAGAAATAAATCTAATATCGTAAACATTATTATCTCTCGAGAATGTTTTAAATACACGTTGAGCTAAATCTCATTATTAATTGCTTTTATGATGTAAAATATTGTTGCTACATAAATATTAAAATGTAAAATGAAATATGAAACATTCCTATTCCAAAATGGAAAGCCACATTACTTCATCTTTGTACTGAATTATTCAAATTATTCAATTTTGCATTTTAATTTCAAAATTCAAATTATAGAGCTTAGAGTTTATAGGTTTGAGGGAACTTTCATCAATCTCGTGACAATAGCGACATGACTTATTGTTTAGGTTAAAGTTCATAAACACTCTACATGCACTGTTTTTAACTTCATCACTTTAAGTTTGATTAAGACATCTTCACGAGGAGCCTATTAAATGATCTTCAACAAGATATTTTTAATGATATTTGAGAGAGCATTTTTATTGAGAAAACTAAAAATATAAAACATTTAAGAGGTTAAATAAACCATTTTCGTGTGAAACTTTATTTAATATTTTATAACATGTCTTTTTTTGGGTAGATTAACATATGTCTTTAAACACATATCATAAAGATTCTATTTTTATTTAATAGTCGTGTTGGTACAAACATAGATAATACGTGTCAATTTTTTTTAACACTTTCTATTTTTTTAATTTTATCCAATCTATCAAGGATACTCCGATGAATTAAAATATGGAATTCTTCACTAAAGTCTTGTACAATTGTCCGTAATATCTAAGACCCTACTGAATTTTCAGATATGTCAAATGATCAAATAGTCGATATTTTATAGCTAACTTCTGTTGAGAAAAGTAGTCATACATTCTGGAAAAGATTAATTTCTTATCTAGGATTAGAGGATACCATGATTATAAAAAAAATGGACAAACATTATATGTACATCACTCTGCTAACTCAACATTTCCCCCTCTCTAAGACATTACATGTGAAATCTACATTAGAACGTTGTCATGTTTGCATATTACTTAACCTTTAATAGCATTGGTAGAGAATTGTTATGTGACTAAAGCATATGAGAAATAAAGCAAAAGGCACAGCTAGGCTCATATAATAAGATAATCTGAATACTAGTGCAGGAAATGAATACACAAATTTCCAAAAGAAAATAAGAAATCATTGAGACATTTAAATTAAAAAAAAAATAGTAGCCAACATGTATAATTCTCATGCATGAAGCATGGGGAATGGACAAAACAGCATCTTAACAATCATTTTGAAGAGCATGTTAGTTTAAATTCTATTAACTTGAAGCATATTGGCCACAATAATAACCATTTCAAAGCACCAAAAATAGAGTATGAAAAAGAGCTAAATGCTTTGTAATTGTAATAATATTAAAAACTAGAACATGAGTTAATTAGAAAATTAATATAGCATAATATGGGCACACGCAAGATTAAAAAAATATCTAAGTGTCCTTTTGCGAGTTGAGTTTTCGAGGGAAAAAAAGAAAGGCGAAGTTTAGAGTTACAAAATACACCCGTGATATTACTTGCAAGTTTTCCATTTTCATTTCTTCTCCTCCAAAACTAAAATCGAAAAGAGACCCTAATGTTCAAGTAGCATGAATGATGTAGGAGAAGATTCCAATGGATGGACCTGAGATAAAGAACTTGATGGAAACTGAGGTAGATATTGTTGAACCTCTTTCCCCTCTTTGTTCTGAATGACCCTAACTAAGGATCCAACCCTTTTGTTTGTGGCTAAACTTTCATTAGAGGAATCTTCAACCCCATGATTCTTTATGTCATTTCTCCTAGTTTCTTCAATCAACTTTCTATACAATTTCTCCTCTGCATCTTTCATAAACTTGAACTTTGGAGGTGGTGATGAAGATCTCAACATGTATATATCTGACTCTACTGATGATGATTCAAACAAAGGATTGAACCCTTGATGGTTATAAGAATCAAGAGGGTCCAAAGATGTAAGAAAAGAATTATCAATTGATAACATGATATCACTCAAACTCTTTGTTCTAGAACATTTTTCTTCATCTTCAGCTTCCAAATCTTCTTTTGTTTCCTCTTTGATTGTGAAGAGAAATCTTGGTGGACCAGCTAAATTGTGAAGCCTTATCAACTCTGATTCAACACTTTCTTCTCCAAAGGACTTAACCAAAATATGATCCAAGCACTCACCTAACTCCAAGTCTTGTACTTCATTAGTTTTGGTTTCTGATTCTTTTGTCACACTCATTGAAGTCTTTGTAGCATGAAATGAAAAGGGTGTCTTCAAAAAACCACAATAAAACAAACCCTTAGCATAATTTTCTTGATCCATTTCTATATCTTCTGAGTGTGTTATTCTCTTTTTCCACCATAGGAAATAGAAAAATTGTGCAGCCAAAGCTAGCACAAGGAACCCAAACACAAGAATCAAAGAAATGCTTAACTCACTGAAATACATGGCACCCTTTTTGCTAGGGAATTATTTTCACCACTTCATACCAAACTAATACTAATAAGAAACATAATTTTGTTTATAAAGTTTCTAACTTTTCGGTGGGATTGAAAGGTATAGAAAAATTGGTGTAAGAGGGACAATATGAATATTTGATAAAATTTATACCACAAGTTATGGACTATAGTTTAAAGGGGTATATCCATTCATTTATGAAACTCACGTTCTGAAGAGTAAAAATATGTTACTCTAATGTAACCCCAAACACACGCTTACCTTAGTTGAAATTCTTGTGTGGGAAAAGTAGAGACTTACCTTCCAACCTTATGAGTTTTGACATCAAATGTATGCATAAAACTTATGAGAAAGTAATGAAAAAAGAACCAAAGCTATGCTTATAAATACTATACTATAATTCTATTAGGAACCTAAATTAAATATATTTTGTTCAAATGAGGCATAGAACTTAATAGAGAAAAGTTTTGTTTTTGGTAAGAAACTAATCCATTTCGAGATTCGTGGTTGTCTTCTAATAAATGTCACTTTCAGGAATTAAATCATCGACTTTGAAGATTTAATAAGACCTTACACCATTAGATCAACGCATTGTTGGTTAATAGAGAAAGGTTTTGATGTATTGTGTGAATGAATGGTTGGAAAGTACCTCACATGGGCTTGCAAAAGCTATGCTTAATAGGCAAGTTACATTGTGTGCATCACTTGTTATGTTATCCAAGAGGCAAGTTAAACAAAAAAAATAAAAGGAAAACAATGACTTAATAGGAGGGGTTAGTTAGCAAAAGGTCAAGATAACTAAATTAATGTAGAAATATTGAGAGGGTAATCTTGGGGAATAAAAATAATCATCATAGAGTATCATCATGATGATTTAGAATACTATTAGTACTTCAATTCCTTATCTTCTTTAATGTTTCAAAAAGTAAGATTTCATTGAAAAGTGAAAATTTTAATTTTGTGATAAAAATTTAGTACTTTTTTATTGCTAAAAGTGTATCCATAAATATAAATTTGAGAAAAAAATATCATTGATTAAAGAGTTTTTTAATTTTAGATTTTGTAATCACTCTTTTTGGAAATTGAATTTAATTGAAGAGAACAAAAACTAATGACTATCTTGATAAGATATGTGAGGAAAAGGGTTTGGTCCCTATATTCAAAAGTAGTATTAAGGATATCTCTAGTATTAGAGAGGTATGTGCTTAAAAAATAAAAAGAAATACAATTGCAATAAAAATAAAAGGAGGAGCAACAACATTCCTCTCTAATATCCTTGTTGGTTGAGAATCAAGTTAAACAACTATCTGATTTTAAAAAAGTTGTAACTACTAGGGACGAAGTCCAAATCTAATAATAATCTTCTCTAGTATTAGAGAAGATAGTATTATAAAAAATATCGAAAAAATTACATATAATAATACTGATATTTATTTATACTGAGGAGACAATTTTAAGAAAAATAATACTCTCCTTTTTAGTATCGGAAAAGATCCTGACTCGTCCAAATGAAATTGACCAAAATCGCTAATTCCAAAGTCGTTTTCCCAGCTCTAGTCATAGCATTACACCCTATTACCAACCCATACCATATTTAACCATCATCCTAATCCAATGTTTAATCTTACAGTTATATTATACTAATGATAATATTTGTCTAAAACAAAGAAAATGTATGACTTAGTTTCTACAATATAACACAATATGTATTGGTGTAGGAAATTTTGATTGGTGAATGCTAAAAATAGTTGGATCTATAAAAAAAGAATGGTGCAGAATTGAAGTTTGAACGCAGAAAATGGTGTAGTTGCTGAGCCACACAAGGAAAAGACACGCGTGACCAACAACATAAAATTCGTTGTGATGGATATGAACGTTTCATTTATAAACCTAAACATATTGCATGTTCAACTTTGATTTGGGCATGTTCCATTCTGTCTCCTCTTCTCTCTAACCTTTTCACTTTAGATCAGAGAATTAATCCTCTCTTTCACGCACCATTTCAGGTTCTTACGTAATGTGCATGGAACATGTTTATATCAATGGATTAATGTTTGTTCTACTATAAAACATGTTCATAAAGTTTTGTTATCATATGAATATTGCTTTTCCTTCTGGTTATTCATGGTTTATCAAGTGCACTGGGTGATAAATAAGTTAATGGTTTTTTTTTGTTACATGCGATTAGTATATGACTATATGGCTGTTTTATAATGTCCAAGACTCTAAGCACTGTATATTGTTTTTGAATTTGGACATGTCTTTGGTGTATTGTTTTGAGTGAAAATGTATGTTTTTTGCAGCTTTTGAAATACAATGGCAGACACAGAAGATATTCAGCCACTCGTCTGCGATAATGGCACAGGAATGGTTAAGGTAAAATATGAACTAACAATTCCTTTTCTGTTTCTTGTTTCTCTCCATTGATAGTAAATTAGTGGTAATGTAGTGCAACATTGTTGTAGGCTGGATTTGCTGGAGATGATGCTCCAAGGGCTGTGTTCCCTAGCATTGTAGGTCGACCACGTCATACAGGTGTAATGGTTGGAATGGGACAAAAAGATGCATATGTTGGTGATGAAGCTCAATCAAAACGTGGTATATTAACATTAAAATATCCAATTGAACATGGTATTGTGAGTAATTGGGATGACATGGAGAAGATATGGCATCACACTTTCTACAATGAACTTCGTGTAGCTCCAGAGGAACACCCAGTTTTGCTCACTGAAGCACCTCTTAATCCAAAGGCTAATCGTGAGAAAATGACTCAGATTATGTTTGAGACATTCAACACTCCTGCTATGTATGTTGCTATTCAAGCTGTTCTTTCTCTCTATGCAAGTGGTCGTACAACTGGTTAGTTATCTTTTGCTTTATCTTTTGGTATATGAGATTCTTATATCAACACTAACATTAATCTATGTAGGTATTGTTTTGGATTCTGGTGATGGTGTAAGTCACACCGTTCCAATATATGAAGGGTATGCTCTCCCTCATGCAATCCTTCGTCTTGACTTAGCAGGACGTGACCTCACTGATGCCCTAATGAAAATCCTCACTGAACGTGGTTACTCTTTCACAACCACAGCTGAACGTGAAATAGTAAGAGATGTCAAAGAAAAGTTAGCTTATATTGCTCTTGATTATGAACAAGAACTTGAAACTTCAAAAACTAGTTCTTCTGTTGAGAAGAGTTATGAGTTACCTGATGGACAAGTCATTACAATTGGTGCTGAACGTTTTCGATGTCCCGAAGTTCTATTCCAACCATCAATGATTGGAATGGAAGCTGTTGGAATTCATGAAACTACATATAATTCAATTATGAAGTGTGATGTTGATATCAGAAAAGATTTGTATGGAAATATTGTACTTAGTGGTGGTTCTACTATGTTCCCTGGTATAGCTGATAGAATGAGTAAGGAAATTACTGCTTTGGCACCAAGTAGTATGAAGATTAAGGTTGTTGCTCCACCTGAGAGAAAGTATAGTGTTTGGATTGGTGGTTCTATCTTGGCTTCTCTCAGCACTTTTCAACAGGTAAAACCTTCTATTCTCATTTGGACAAAAACTCATATTTATATGCATTTCTTTACTTCAAAATACATCATACCTTAATATTTACTTATAATTACATATACTAAATGTTATGTATCCCTATATATTTAGAGATGTATAAAAAATGTTTTTTTTGGTCTTTTCTTTTGGAGTCTTGCATATTATTTAAAGACCCAAGTTTTGAATATCATATTTGATAGTGTAAGTACTTATATCTATCTCTCAATTAGTTATCATCTATTTATATAAATGTACTGAAAAGGATATATGAAAATGGAAGAAACATCATAGTGTTTGTATTGGTGTTGAAGATTGCATTTCTTAGTTATAGTATTGAGTTGCATGATTTTTGTCACCTTTCTTCATGGGAAACGAGGTTTAAAAAACCACATTGGATTTTGTAACTTATGACAAATAACATGTTGCATCCTTATGCATTTATGCACACTCTAGGATTTTTTATAATATGGTAGATTAATCAATGATACTATATATGAATGATGTACTTATATATTTTGTAATATGCAGATGTGGATTGCAAAAGCAGAGTATGATGAGTCTGGTCCTTCAATTGTACACAGGAAATGCTTTTAAATATTGCAGTGTGGCTCAATGGACCTACAATGTTCTCTTTTGGAAAACATTGCACTTGAAACAATTGATGTTTTTACTTTAAAAAATATTTCTTTGTTGTTAGAATGGTGAAGTGAGAAAATGTGGAGTTTAATTGCAGAGTTAATTCTTTCATTTGTTTTTGTTAATCATATTGTTGAACAGTTGAGATAATGATAAGTCATTTCAACTTGTTACTGCTTTGTTCCTCTTAATCATATTCTTGTAGCTAATCCATTCTTTTAAATTGAGATAGTAGAGATGGGAGAAGGATCTACCGTGTCAAATGGTGTTTAGAACCATATATCATATCAATGAAAACATGTCATATCAATTAAAACAATTATTTTTATTTCAATATCATTAATTTAGAACATGGTTCGAGATACTATTTAAGAATATATCGGTGGAGAATGAAAACATTATTTACATATGCTTAATTGAAGTATAACCTCTAGGAATGTCATGTGCTTTATTAAGGTTGTTTGTAACTACATTATTTTTATGAACAGAGGAACTTTTTTATAATAGAAGCCATTATTTCTACACCAATATGGTACAAAAATACATTTTCAGCAAACACTGCAACTGGTGCAAGTTTGTATTGCTGTACATACATGTTTTTTGTCTAGATAATATGAAAAATAAAAACCTTATTGATTGTGTAATATTGTTAGATACTTGCTATAATAATGATAACAATATTAGAGAGGTTAAGTGGGAGTTTGAAATTTTTTTATGAGCAATCAAAACTTATCGAAAAGAAAAAAATTAGAAGAATAAGTTGTACTCCAATTCACTTACTATCTCTATAAAACTAATGAAGATGATGATAATTTAGTAAATCTATACTGACTCAACATGAAATGAAATAAAATAATTATAACTTGTTTTTTCGATCCAAAAATTCAAATAAATTAGTTCTAACACCTCATGTGAGACAATGATTTACTATGCTTAATATATCCTAAAACATGTCTCATATCAATCAAAATATGATATATCATTGTGTTTCCTTCGTAACATACTTTTGAATATGATTTGAGACAGAAGATCCTTGTCGAGCTAAATATGTCATATAATCTGAACAGTGAGAGTTGCAATTGACAGCAATGTAAATGGAAATAATCCAAATGAGTCCAATTTCCACACGCCTTCTTTCCTGAGTATAAAAGTCAAGCTTTTTCTCTTTCAAATTGGAAAGTGAAAATCTCAATCCATTATTTCCACCCCACTTCCTTCTTCAATAATTCAACTATTATCATTATTCTATTCATCATGAAGCTTTTGAATCCTTATCATGCACCCTCACTCTCCCAATTCACCTTTCAAGCTTCTTCTACATCTCAGTTACCACTACAAACTATGGAGGAAGATGATGAACAATGTTCTCAAATGGTTCATGTTGCCCTCGGTAAATCGTTAGTTAAAGCTTCCAACTTGCTTCAATGGGCTTTCACCCATTTTAAGAACACCAAGATTTGCATTCTTCATGTTTATCAACCTTCTTCTACCATCCCAACTCCATGTGAGTAATAAGCTCGATTCTAAATTTTAGATTTTTTCAATTTATAATTTCAATGCTTGTTAGTATTTATCTGCATTAGCCAATGTTTTAAATTGCGTCCGCTAATGCGGTTATTGCGATGTGAATTACGACTGTTGTGGTGTGAATTATCTTGTGAGTAAAAACATATTCTTGGCATCTATGCGGTCTGATGTAGTCCGATGCGGTTGCTTTGTGGCCTGTTGCAGTTGTATCACTGTGATTCAGTATCACACTGCAATTGCGGTGTAACAGCAATCGTAATATTGCGGCTGTATATGGGTCCGCAATTTGAAACTCTGGCTTTACCCATTTTGCACTCGTTGAGTCTCTTTAAACTTTGCTATGTTATGTTACCAAAAAATAGAAACTTTGCTATATTATTAACAACCCCTTTTGTCTTACATCATTTTTATTAACTATAGTTAATAGTGTACAATTTCGTAGCTAATCACATATATTGGTGCTTGGTTAATGAGTATATTCGTGGTTGATAGATAGCCCTTTAAAGATGAATACATTAATACACTTGATTAATCACGAAATTATATATCAATAATCATGTATAAAAAATTGTGTATAAAATAGCATGAAAGGATGAATTTTCTTTTAGTTATATCAGTTAAGCTCAGTTTTATTGAGAGTTTGTTTTGATACATTGATCAGTGGGGAAATTGCCAGCATCCAAGGCTAACCCGGAAATGGTATCTGCTTTTCGAAGGGAGGAAAGAGAACAGACCAGGAATCTTCTGGACAAATACTTGAGCATTTGCCGCGCAGCTAAGGTATGCATATTGTTTTCGACCTATTTATAATTCAACTGGAAATCTCCCAGTGAAGTAAACTAATCCTGTTAGGCAATCTTAGACTATGTTTGGAACTTCGGATTGATGGTAAGGGTGAAATGGATGGAAAAAATGGAATGGAACAATGTTCCATTATTTGGACTGTCTAATTTAAAATGGAATGGAGTGTAACTTTTTTTTTTGGTTATAATCAAGGGTATCCCCTCACTCTGTGGAACTAATCCCTATCGTTTTTTGAATGGAGTGTAACCTGATTCCATACCTTTCCATCCAATTCCTATATTTTTGTAAATCATCGGAAAATGGACCTCATTATGCATTTAACCAGTCCATTTAAACCATGTTAACTATCATTCGGTCTTCAAGTTTTCTTCCCTCCAGAATTTATGCCAAAGTTATCTTATTGTGGAGAATATGTAATTTGGGTAAGAAATCTGTTACAATTGTCTTTGTTAATATAATTTTTTTAGGTTAAGGCAAGCATTATCATGACTGAAGCTGGCCAAGTCCAGAAGGGGATTGTTGACTTGGTTATGAGGCATCATATTAGGAAGCTTGTTATCGGAGCCGTGCCGGAGAAGTAAGCATTCCATTCCATTGATTATCCTCTTATCCACCCGTATTCTTTCGAGTTGTATCTTTTTTTTTAAAAAAACATCAGGGGGGAGGGAGGATTATGCCTTGTTTTGCAATGTTAGTAAGATGGAATGTGCCTGTATAAAACTGCCTTGTTGGTCTGCATTTAACATGCTTGTTTTCTTCTTAGTTTCATTCTAGTAAACACTTTCCCGTGGATTGAGGAAACTTGATTTGATTCTTTTTACTATCTAGTATTTCTCAATGTCTATCTTTTCTGTATTACTTGAAGAATACAATCTGGTTTTGTAATTTTGTTGTTAGTCCCTTTCCTTTTATATGAAGGGATGGAAAAAACTTTGCACTTACAAAATCACAATGGAATGTTGCAGTTGCATGAAGGTAAAAAGAAATTACGGTAAAGCAAATTACACTGCCAACAATGCTCCCCCATTCTGTGAAATATGGGTGATCTATAAACGTAAACATATTTGGACAAGAGATGCTTCTGAAATACCTAGTTCTTTGTCTTCATGCGCTCAACCTGACATTGAAAATGAAATCATTGAAACCGAAGCCATTTCTTCATCCAAATCATCCAGTTGTAAAAGTTGTTCCTACCAAAATTCTGATGGGGGCTCTTTAGATATTGATTCAGAGGTCACGAAAGAAAGAATTAACAGTCAGCTGACTGAAACACAAAGAGAAGCTGATGCAGCAACAAACGAGGCCTCTACAGGACTACTTAAGTGCAAGAGGTTGGAAATCGAAGCCATGGAGGCCATAAAGAAGGTTAGCATAATGTAGCAATTGAACATCATTTAGGACTTGTGTTAGCAAAGAAGCTTCCGGTCTTTGCATTGTGAAGTAATTGGCCAAATAGATTATTGTTAGTCACAAAGCATCAAATATGGTTTCTTATGCCTTGTCCAAAAAAAGTATGTTTTCTTAAGTATTTAAGAAACTTTGAGGAGGTATTACATCAAGAAAGAATCCATGCGTAAAATACTGCATGCAAGTTTCTGAATCTTACATTTCCAAGTTAAAATTGTAGAAGAACACTTTGAATTGGTTTGCCCAAATTGACTGCGATAGTCTGGTTTGTTTGAATGTGGTGTTAAGAAGTTTCTCGGACATGATGCTTATAATATTAACATATACATCTCAAATTTGGTGACAAATGAATATATTGAGCTTGAGTGTATTGTTCAGAATTTCATGACATCTTTTCCAACCTAAGTTATATATTCTTTCTTCAGGTGAATTTGTTTGAATCTGCTCATGCGCGAGAATTAAAGCTCAGGAAAGAGGTAGAGGATACACTGAGAGCTACAGTAAAAGAACAACAAAAGCTCATGTATGAGAGTGAACAAATTGCTATTGAGTTGCAAAGGACCATGAGAAATATTGCTCTACTAGATAGTCGTGCACAGGAAGCAAACCGTAGGCGAGATGAAGCTGCAGATGAACTATCACTAATTCAAGCATCCATCTCAATCCTATGGCATGAAAGGCAGCAGATCAGGAGACGGAAAATGGAAGCCCTCCAATGGCTTGAGCGGTGGAAAAGTCGTGGACAAGTTGGGGAAGCTTATTGCAATGG
Source organism: Lupinus angustifolius (assembly GCF_001865875.1). NCBI lineage: Eukaryota > Viridiplantae > Streptophyta > Magnoliopsida > Fabales > Fabaceae > Lupinus > Lupinus angustifolius. The sequence goes on from NC_032014.1 coordinate 30,657,692, forward strand.
GGTCATTGGGATTCCTGAAGAGTTGCCTGAGTTAGCAGAATTTTCACTGTCAGATCTTCAAAATGCAACATGCAATTTTTCTGAGAGCTTTAAAATTTGCCAAGGTGGCTATGGTTGTATTTATAAAGGGGAAATGTTGGGTAGGACTGTTGCTATAAAGAAGTTTCATCCATGTAACGTGCAAGGACCAGCAGAGTTTCATCAAGAGGTCAGTTCCAGCGTGGTGATATTTTTCATATGTTTAACAAAAAGATTATCTTAAATAAATGCTCAGGGCTTGAGAGGATTGGAATTGGAGGTGTAAACGTGATTTTGAGGCCTCTGGTTTTAATGATTACATCCCTCCCCCCGACCGTTTTTTCTTTTTCTTTTTCACTTCGGCTGTGTGGTGTTTCTCATATATGATGATGCTACCAAATCTGATCAACTAAAACACCAGGTTTGGAGCTTTCTAGTTTCTATCCATTAATAAGTTTAGATGTTTACTTCTCCATCCATATTACTGTTAACTGTAAACTTTCGCCATTGTTTTGTGTTTCTATATAGCTGGAACTTAGTTAATAGTATAGTGTTTTTAGCAGACGCTGACATGCTTGGATGATGTTTACTTTTACGAATGCATTTCTAGATTCTTAACCTTTATAACTTAGTTTGAAATCTTTCTTCTTTTCATTCCTTTGGCCTGGCTGTGTAGCATATGCCATATGGCGTGTTTGATCCCACTAATGTTATCCTTTTGTGACCAGGTTCAAGTTCTTGGTAGTCTCCAGCACCCTCATTTACTGACTTTGCTTGGTGTTTGCCCGGAAGCCTGGTCAATTGTATATGAATACCTTCCAAATGGAACTCTTCAAGACTACCTATTCCGAAAAGGCAACAATTCACCTTTGACATGGAATACACGAGCACGAATAATAGCTGAAATAGCTAGTGCGCTCTGCTTCTTACATTCTTCCAAACCGGAAACTATAATCCATGGTGATCTGAAGCCTGAGGCTATACTTCTTGATTCTTCGCTCAGTTGCAAGATATGCGATTTTGGGTTCTGCAGGCTGGTGACAGAGGAATCTCTGGGTCGTCCTAGTTTCCACTTGAGCACTGAACCAAAGGGTGCTTTAACATACACCGACCCCGAGTTTCAGAGAACTGGAATACTAACTCCCAAGTCTGACATCTTCTCCTTTGGCCTCATCATTTTGCAACTTCTCACCGGTAGGTCTCCAGTGGGATTAGCATTCATTGCACGCAACTCAGTTTCATGTGGAAAATTGTCCTCAATTTTGGATTTTTCTGCCGGAGAATGGCCTTCAGATGTGGCAACACAATTGGTTGAACTGGGATTGCAATGTTGTCAAAAAAATAGTAGAGACAGGCCAGATTTAACGCCTACTCTAGTGAGAGAATTGGATCACTTACACCGTTCAGAAGAGCGACCCGTGCCATCTTTTTTCCTATGTCCAATCCTTCAGGTAACTCATTCTTTTGTATTAATAAAACACAACTAGCTTAGCAGGCCCCATGAAAAGCTAATGAACTAACTATCTAAACCGGATTCAACCAATTGGGGAGGACCCTTTTATTATGTTTACAAGATGAATATAGTTATGCTATTCCATGTGTTCATGACCTTATTGGATTCTACTTCAGGAAATAATGCATGATCCTCAAGTTGCAGCAGATGGATTTACCTATGAAGGGGATGCAATACGTGAATGGTTAGAAAATGGACATGATACTTCTCCAATGACTAACTTAAAATTGACTCATCTACTTCTTATTCCCAATCACATGCTTAGACTTTTGATCCAAGACTGGCTTTGCAAATCTTGAAGGTTCATTAGTGCTCTTTTCACATTAGTTCCATGATTTTTTTCTGGTTGTGAATCTATGTTAAATGTAGTTAGCAGATGAACATAGATTTGTTTTATAGATACTGTTTCATACGTTGTCTCGTGCTAATGAAAATATGTCATGTCAATTATCTAAGACATTAGATCTTTGTTTATTAGCAAAGAGATCTTTGTTCATAAGTGCTCTTTTCATCCCCTTAAGTTTGGGGCTAGTTTTACATTAGTTTCATGGTTTTTTTCTGGTTGTGAATCTATGTTAAATGTAGTTAGCAGATGAACATAGATTTGTTGGATCAGATACTGTTCCATACATTGTCTGACGCTAATGAAAACATGTCATGTCGATTATTTAAGACAACAGATCTTTATTCATTAGCAAAGAGGGCTTATGTTGCTCTTTGACCTGAGAGAAGTTTCTTTTCCTAAAAACACTGATAAGTATAACACCAACTCGCTTGTAGATTCTTGTTCATCATTAAGTGAACAACCTTACTCACAATCTTAACTATTTTGGTATGTCCTACAACAGGAATCACACGGGGGTAGATTGATACAATAGAAACCTCTAGAAAATACTCATTTGTGCCGGCAGATGAAGTACATTACATAGTCCGTTTTAGGGATTGACAACTTACCCATTCAATGAGTGACTTTGACACTTACCCATTCAATAAGTACATTACATAGTCCGGTTATAGGGATTGACGACTTACCCATTCGATGAGTGACGTTGACACTTACACATTCAATAACTGACTTTGACACTTACCATTCAATGTCTTCAGGTTGATAAGAAATGCAACTAGCTCTTTTCTTTTACACTTCATTTGGTTATGCTTGAAAAGGATGGAAGGAAAGACAAAATATTTTCATAAGTTGTTGTAGTTAGTTCAAATGGCCAAATAAACTCTATAAACTCTTCCTTTTCAAATCGAAAGGTGAATACTTTTGGTTATACAAAAAAATAACATAAGAGATAAGAGTATTAATAAAGAAATATAAAAAAAATAGAAATACGTCATTATAAATCACAATTTTTAAGTTCTTTTAGTGGAAGAACTCTATCTTCAATTCAATCCATATCTAATGTGTTAAGGAACTTCCCATTTCTTTTAATTAGGCATAATCAATGGGTTATCATCTTGAGACAATTTAAAATCAGATGTGTTTCTTATTGAACCTTAAAAATGGTAAAATTGAACTAGCTGACATAATAAAATATGATTTGATTCAATTTCATGGTTTGGTTTGATTTTTTCTTATAAATTATTTATAGTCAATGCAAATTCATAGTTTTTGAAGTTTGAAGAACCGGAAAAACTATATTTACTAATTTGTAAAGAAAATGGACAATCATATCTTTCATGTAAAGCCCTAAATCCCTTATGTTTATATTTACTAGCCTTCAATTTTAAATTTTTCAAGAAATAATATTAGTAAATGGATAAACCAAACCATTACTTCATTAGATTTTTACATTATTAAATATTAGAAATCAAATCAACCATTCACTTCTGTTCTATAATATATATATATATATATATATAAAAAAAAAAGTTGTATAAGAGTTTTATATATTATGATTATATCATTTATTATTCATATTTTATCATCATGATATATTAACTATATAGATTTTTAGATATTACATCCTTCTTATCTTTGCTTTTTGAAAGAAAATAAAATAGGAGCAACTTAGTACACATTAAATAAGTAAGTAACCAATTAGTGTTGGTTCAAGTACATATTTGATTCCTCTTAAGTAAAGTTTCGAGTTCGAGTCTTGTACATGGAAAAAATATCTGTTAAGAGAGTTAGCCTATATACTTGTGGATATTCCCGGCTCGGATAGATTAACTCTAGTGCGTGCGAACATTAAATAAGTAAAGTTACTCCAGAGTCTATATAAGCATATATTTTGAAAACCCTAAAAACAAACACGATAGTGCATTAAGCGGTGGCAGAACCAAAACCCTAAACCCCAGATTCAAGAGTGAGCCATAAACACCGTTGCGCCACTGTAGATCCGTGAATTGAAGATGGGAATATTCGAACCTTACAGAGCAATTGGATGCATAACAACTTCTCTTCCTTTCTCTCTTCAGAGACTTGGAACCGAAACTTTCGTCACTCTTTCTGTTGGAAAAGCTTTTCACATTTTCAACGTATTCTTCATTACACTCATTCTCTTCTTTTTACTATTTGAATTAGTATATCTAATTTAATTTATCTTTATTTTTTGCAGTGTTCAAAGCTCAATTTAGTTCTAATTGGTCCTCAACTTCCAAAGAAAATTACTGCTCTTGTTTCTTATCGTCATTACACTTTTGCTGCTTATGGAAACAACATTGCTGTTTTTAACCGTGCTCATCTTGTTGCTACTTGGAAGAGTAACCATAGTGCTAAAATTAAATTGCTTTTTTTGTTTGGAGAACATATTATAAGTGTTGATGTTGTTGGAAACGTGTTTTTGTGGCCTTTCAAAGGACCCATTGATGAAATTAACAACCTTGTTCCATCAACTCATATTAAGCTTGATAAGGGTTTTACTCCGACCACTATTACGCATCCGGATACTTACCTCAATAAGGTTCTTATTGGGAGTGAACAAGGTCCTATGCAGCTTTGGAATCTTAGCACTAAGAAAATGATATTTGAGTTTAAGGGATGGGATTCTCCTATCACGTGTTGTGTTTCGTCGCCTGCTCTCGATGTTGTTGCTGTTGGTTGTGCAGATGGAACCATTCATATTCATAATATTCGCACCGATCAAGAGTTGGTTACTTTTACACATTCGACACGAGGTTCTGTTACTGCATTATCTTTTAGTACTGGTATGTAACACAGCTTATTCCGATTCTTAAATGCAATGCTGTTGTTTTACATACTATTATACATGACGAGCTGAGTGTTTTGTGCTTATTTGAATTAATTGATTAATTTTACCTCTTTTAGATGGGCAACCCCTTCTAGCTTCTGGAGGTTCATCTGGTGTCATAAGCATATGGAATCTGGAAAAGAAAAGGCTTCAGTCTGTTGTAAGAGAGGCTCATGATAACGTGATCACTTCGCTACATTTTTTTGCTAATGAGCCAGTGCTTATGAGTTCATCAGCAGACAACTCTGTTAAAGTAAGTTTATTTTAAACGTGTGTTATACATCTATGGATGTATGAGATATGCATATATAATTTTTTCAGTCGAGATTCTTTACAAATTGTACCGGTTGGGGGCTATGTTCTTTTTTTGCTGTAATAGTTTTAGATTATAGATTGTTTTCTGTTTGCTATTAAAAAGAAGGAGAAAGCAAGTTGCTTGTTTATTGAAGATATCCTAAAGGTCACTGCTAAGTTTTGATGTCTCCAATATCACACCAATTATTTGTACTGTTACATTGTTTTCCTTGATGGCAAGGTTTTTATTTTTCATAGAGCGATATAAATGTTCAATCACTTAAGCTATATGCTAGTAATCTCTTACTAAACAAATATAGTGTTGACTTCCAGCATCATGACTTCACACTGAATTATATGTACTCCTTCCTTTGTGTTTACCACGGAAGCTTGTGCTTTTAGTATTTTTCCCATTGTGATTCATTTCTCATTTTAATGTAGTAAATTGTTGCTTCACATCAACTTTTTATTTTTCCTATACTTAAGGAAGTTTTTCTATTCTCTCATGTGATGTATGATTTTAACTAGTTGAATTTCTCTTTCAATTTTTACCCATAAGTTTTGCCTGAAGATGTGTGAATATATCTAGCATTTGTTTTTTCTCAGATGTGGATTTTTGACACAAGTGATGGCGATCCTCGTCTTTTGCGCTTTCGAAGTGGGCATAGTGCTCCTCCCCTTTGCATAAAGTAAATATTTTCCAGGTGTTAATTTATTTGGGAAATTATTTTGGTCACCCTTGTTGTGTATATTGTAATGTCTGTGTAAGTGATATTATTATGGAAATTTATTTGACCATTCTATATTGCACTCTGTTTTAAATTTACCATTCTTCCCTTGTGTACGCTCAGAGCTGCTTCTGATAAGACACCGATCAGAAACACTCAGTTACCTCAGTATAGTTGTGCTTTTCATATACCACAGTGCTCTCTAGACTATTGCATTTGGGATAGCAAATAAGCCTCATAATGGAACTATGGAAACATATATAAGAAACTTGCACATGAATCCCACTTCATGTTGAAACTAAAATTACCAGTTGTGCCATGGGAATTTCTTTTAAAATAATTTCATTCATATCTTTAATTTCTAGTCAGTGCTTTTACATGTATTCTGCCGAACTTGGATTATTCCAAGGATCAAGTACAAGCTCCTAAGGATTGAAAATTTCTATGACAGAGCAGTGTCTGTTTCTGTAAGTTGTTGCATTAAGGTAGAAAGTAACACTTGGATTCAATCCTTTTAAGGGAGGTCTCTGTATATCCTTAGTAATGGTAGGGAACAAGATTGTCTTCTTGAACTGCCTCTCTGTGAAGTTCAGCACAAGAATTCTTCTGGGGAGTGCCCTTTGTTGATTTGCTGAGGGATTGGAGTACTATTTCGTTTTATAGTTTTGTTTGAGGTTTTGCTTTACTTCCTTTTTAGTGGCTGGTTTTCTTGTTAGTTTTGTGAAGGAGGATTCATTATACTTCCTTCCTTTGCTTATGTTGTTTTCTTCAAATTAAAGTTCATTTTTCCAATAAAATTATATGTATAACCCTCTTATTAAGTTATGATTGTAGATTTTGAACTTTCAATTTTGCATGTGCTATCACTTAAGTCATACCTGCAAATTATGTTCGACAGGTTTTATGCCAATGGAAGACATATCCTTTCTGCTGGTCAGGATCGTGCCTTTCGGCTTTTCTCTGTAGTTCAGGTTGGTTATCATTCATTTATCTGATGTGCCTTTCTCAAATCAGGGACAATTTCATTCTCTTATATTTATGAAATTGTTTACCTACCCCCTCCCTCTTTCCACAGAAATATTCCAACCTTGTTGGTATTTGTTATTCCACTTAGGCATTAGTCCTTTGTTCATGTTCATTGTGCATTACCATTGGCCACTTATTTGTTCTGCCCATATTTGTGATGATGTATTTATTGCAATTTTAATAGGATCAACAAAGTAGGGAGCTTTCTCAACGCCATATTTCTAAACGTGCTAAGAAATTGAAAGTAAAGGTATTACCGATGCTTTCATTCTGATCTTAATCAATGTATTGTCGCTCAACTGAGCTTAGTAGTGTAGTGCCCCTTCGCTTGTATGCCCTGTATAAGTTTTTCCCCTCATTTTATCTTCTCATCTCTCTCTTTTGCATGTGTGTTTTTGTGCAGGAGGAAGAAATAAAATTGAAGCCTGTCATTGCATTTGATTGCGGTTAGTTCTTTTATTGGCATTAGTTCATTCAGGTGTATCGAGGCAAATGGTAATTCTAATTGTTTGGCAAAATTTATAGAATAAAAACATAGCTGACAAATGACTGACTAACGTAAGATAACAAAGAAGTGAATGGCAGCAAATGGTAATATTTGTGTTGTCTTCTGTATAGTTTGGTTAAATATTTAGTAACTTTCCACAAAAAATTGGAATTAGGGAAAGTCATTAAAAGGGAGCAAAAACTTCAAGGAATATGGATGATAAGGGATCATGGATAGTGAAAAAGGGAAAGATCAAAATACAAAGAAAATGAATAAACACCAATGGAGAAACACTGCCCAATTTCAAAAAGGAAATCCCTTCAAAAAGACCATGTGCTTTACCCCAAGTAGAAGCTAATTGCCTAATATTATCCCAAAACGTTATTGAACCAAAGAAACCTCCTTGAAAATACATGAATGTATAATCCTACTCACAAAAACACATAACATGAGAATTTATTAAGAGACTGTATTTTTTATTATTCCACTTCAAACATTTCATTTAATGAATTATTTAATATCTGTGGATATATGTAATTATGTATTGAATCTTCTTTTTTGTGTGCAAACTTCAGCTGAAATTAGAGAACGTGATTGGTGCAATGTGGTTACATGCCATATGGATACTGCCCAGGCATATGTGTGGAGACTTCAAAATTTTGTTCTTGGTGAGCATATATTAAATCCGCGCCCAGAAAATCCAACACCTGTGAAGGTTAGGATCCCACTTCATTTATATTTTTTTGTCTTCTAGCAATCACTGATTTCAAACAAGACGTGGTTTAAAATTTCAACTTATTTTAGTGTCTACTTGATTCTAACAATTTAGTTCCTTGAAGTGAAGTTCCTTTTTATAATGACAAACCGACAAAGCTGTTGGATGTGTGTCATAATGATACAAATCATGTGCCATATCTCTCCTAGTGTGCGACTGTGCGTTAATTTATAATCATTTTGACTACTGTTTTCACATTGTTACAGGCCTGTGCCATCAGTGCATGTGGCAATTTTGCCATTTTGGGGACAGCGGGTGGTTGGATTGAAAGGTTTAACCTTCAATCTGGAATCAGCCGGGGTGCATACATTGACATGTCTGAGCCAAGAAGTTGTGCTCATGATGGTGAAGTGGTTGGAGTTGCTTGTGACTCAACGAATACCCTCATGATAAGTGCGGGATATCAAGGAGATATAAAGGTTCATATTACTTGTTCAAAAAGCCATTAAAGTTCATAATGGCAAGCATGAAGCAATATGATCACTTTGCAAAGCCACCTTATATTGGAAATCATCATTTATAATGTGTCTTGTTGCAGGTTTGGGATTTCAAAGAACGTGCCCTTAAATCCAGATGGGATATCGGTTGTTCTGTTGTTAAGATTGTTTACCATCGTTATAATGGTAACCTAAGTTTTGTTACTCTTCATATTTCTTTATTCATGTGTTCTGTGTATTCCTATTTCCTACCTTGCTTTTCATTTGTTTTATTTAGCAATGTGTGGAGGGAGAAGAAATTCCTACCTTATAATTCATACAGTTGAGATATGAAATGATTAAATATTTTAATGTTTCTTAGGACTCTTGGCTACAGTGGCGGATGATTTAACAATCAGATTGTTTGATGTCGTGGCTCTTAGACTTGTTCGTAAGTTTGAAGGTCACACAGATCGTATAACTGATTTGTGCTTCAGTGAGGATGGGAAGTGGCTTTTGTCATCTAGCATGGATGGATGTCTTCGGATTTGGGATGTGATATTGGCAAGGCAGATAGATGCAATTCAGGTTGATGTGCCTATCACAGCATTATCTCTATCCCCTAACATGGATATATTAGCAACTACCCATGTTGATCAAAATGGGGTGTACCTTTGGTGAGTTTTTGAATTTATTTCTAATAGTTCATAGATAATAAATGGTACGTTTGGTGTGTACCATGTTTTGATAGTGAGAAATTTTATCAGGGTAAACCAGACAATGTTCTCTAGTACTTCAAATGTCGACTCCTATGCAAGTGTAAAAGAAGTTGTGAGTGTCAAGTTGCCATCTATCTCTTCTGCCGAACATTCTCAAGTTGAGCATTCTGATGAGCTGGTGAATGCAACTCGTCCTAAAGATACTCCAGTTTTTCAAACTGAAGATAAGCAAATACCTGATTTAGTCACCCTTTCATTGCTGCCTAAGAGCCAGTGGCAAAGCCTGATCAATTTAGACATTATAAAGGTATGCTTTGAATACTTATTTCCTCCATTTTTATTTTACGTTTTTTGGTGTGTTCATTAGTGACATCTCATTTGCCCTGCTTGTTACAGGTACGTAATAAACCAATCGAGCCTCCAAAAAAGCCTGAAAAGGCCCCATTTTTCTTGCCTTCAGTTCCATCCCTCTCAGGAGAAATATTGTTTGAGCCTGGTAAGTTATCCGCGGACGAAAAGAATGAAACAGGTGATGAAAAACAAGTGAAGAAGGCAAGAGTAGATTTGCCATCATCTCGTTTTCTGCACCTTCTTCAATCCTCAAAAGAGACAAACAATTGTAAGAATGCAACTTATATCCTGATTTTAGTTGATTAATTGAAGAATTAGTCCAGTTTCTGAATTTTTTTTTATTGCTAGCATGTGTAACCTTTGTTACAATATTTTTTATTTTGCAGTTGCAGCATTCACTGATTATATCAAAGGATTATCTCCATCAACTCTTGATATGGAACTTAGAATGTTTCAGATCATAGATGATGATGATGAGCAAGAAGTTGAGAAGATGCCTGAGTTGGTAACAATTGAACAGTTTCTGGATTATTTTATACATGAGCTCTCCTACAGAAATAATTTTGAGTTTCTACAAGCTGTGATCAGATTATTTTTGAAGGTTAGGACTTTCCCTCTATTTGTTGGCCGGTTTCATTGTTAGTAGAGTTCTGTTCAAGTTTACAATGTTTTTTCCTTTCATTTTGGCAGATACATGGTGAGACAATTCGGCAGCAGCCACACTTACAAGAAAAAGCAAGGAGGCTCCTAGATATTCAATCCTTGGTATGGAAGGGAGTAGACAAATTGTTTCAAAGTGTCAGATGTGTGGTTTCCTTTCTTAGCAATTCCCAGATTTAAGTCGGCGATGAGTCCTCGATTTGTGAAAATGCTAACCCTCAAGCAATAGCAAAACATAGAATGTGTTATGGTAAAGCATTTCATTTTTAGATCCCATGTCCATGGATTAATACATATAAATCAGGCCAACAGATTGGTTAAAAAAGCTGGTGAATGAAATTTTGCATGATCATTATTCTGAGGTGTATTATATCAAGGAATTCTTGTGACAGGATTAAAGTAGTTTTCTGTACTCTTCTGGTTACTAGATCAATTTTTGTTATGCACATCTTCTGTAGTTGGATTATGGAAAATCAAGTCCAAAATCAAATTGCAATTTATATCCACAAGTGCTTTCTCCATGGTAATTATTTTTATCTGTAGTGCACTTTTACAGCATGCTTTGCTTAGTTATGTTGCTGAATTGGTTCTCAGCAATGTTGTCCAATGGGATATAAGAGAAAGATAATTTAGATGAGTTTTTGTAAAGAACACATTTTAAAGATTTCACTAAACTAATTTTATAAAATAAGAGTGTAATATCTATGCATTATCAATGTAAAGATTTGTATAATGTATTATATAAAACTTTTATATTGTTATTGTATGTATCTTTTTTTTCATAAAATAATGCATTCATCATGAAAAGGTGTTATATTAAGGATTTAATATGTATAATCAATAGTGAAATTGTTTTTTATACTGTCAAAGTAATATAAATCGTCAAAGTAATATAAATCAATAGTCAATGATATATTAATAGTGTAAAAAACTTTACATTATAAGTGCACAGATTTTATACTCTCCGTTTAATTTTTGATGAGAAGATAGATTGGTATAACCCATGCACACGTTTGTAAAATTCTTTAAGCATGCTCACTTTAATTTCATTTTATTGGGCATGCAAGGGCATGTTCTATCTCTAGGTTGTGCTAGTTCTAGTTTGTATTAAAAGTAAAGGGCATGGTCCATTTTCATCTTAGAATTCAAAAGTGGAGCAATTCAAAGCAAAAAATGGCTGACGTGTTCATGACTTCAATTTGTGTCTTGTTCTCCACAAAAGTCTATTTTGAACGTTGATTAGTTCCACTATGTTTTTAATATAATCTTGAAAGAACCACCATTAATATATATTATATAATTTCAATAAGGAGATGATTACCAACAAGACGTTAGTCCAATAGTGTAAGGCCATATTCGATCCTTAACATTGATGATTTAATTATGAGAGTGATACTTGTTAGGAAGGACAATCATGAATACTAAAAAGGATTAGTTCCTTACTAAAAAAATGTGAGAATATTATTTGTATTAAAGAAAAAATGATTGGCATTGGGCAAGTTTATACAATGCACAATCATATGTGAACTTCATACATGGGCCCTTTTCAATCTAGAACTACTAGAATAGTGGCAGCATAACTATATACGCCACAAGATATATATAATAAACATTGAATTAGTATTCATAGAGTCTTGGTCATACTTCTTTATTTTGGCACTTAGTGAATTTCTAATTCATTTCTAATAACTTACATCCATATCCATTAACGTGGAACATATTATTGCATGTAATTTTTTAATTTTTTATGTGTAGATAATTGTATGGCAACATAGTCCAAGAATATTAAATAATGTCAAGATGCATTGTATAAACTTTCAAAGCCGTAATTTTACTTTTTTGACCTTAATTAGTAGTCAACTTTGTTGTCTGGTTTAGATCAAGAATTGAGCAGGTATTGTTGTTAGCCTCCTTATTATATATGGAGGAATCCACTAATTTAAACCATCGGATTTTCCTAGAATTAATAACTAAGATGAAGATTAAGTTTAAAAAACTTACTCTTAAAATACGTGGGTTCCTCCCTATATCTAGAAACTCCATACTCTAAAGTCTTAACAACATTTCCCACAACTACCTTGTTTTTCTCCACAATTTATAGGTTGGTGTAATAACAATAATATTACTACTAAAAAACCCATATATGACATGCAGTTCGGTACAAATAAAATCTTTTTGAGTTTTTTCTATAAAAATTGTTAATCAAAATATGTTTTTAGGATAAATTCTACATTGACCAATTTAATTGGTATTTAAACTTTTTAAATTGAGACATCTTTAGGGACCGGAAAAACCTTACAATTTTTCTAAAGAGGTGTCTATTCTTTTCTTTTATTTATATATATATATATAAGTGTGTGAGAACCAGACTGTATAGGCGGTTAGACTGATTTGACTACTTACCAAACTTGAAAATAATTTTGATTTGCATCTTAACTGAATGAGAGTTGAATCGCTTTGGATCGGGAAATCTCCGGTCTGACTGTGTTATCCAGTTAGATTGGAATAACCCGGGAAATAGACCTACATTTTAACCGATTAAACTTTATACGAGACCTCCTTCGCATCGTGATTAGTTTCACACATTAATATATATATATATATATATATATATATATTAACGTGTTGACTTGTACTATAGTTGTGGCATAGGTTGTTCACTTTATACCGCTTCTTAATATACACCAACTTCTCCATACCTTTGCTTCAGTTACCACTCTCCCTAACTTTCTTTCTTCAACCAAAGAAACTCATTCACTTTTTCTCTTCATCTTTAAGAGGTTACAATTTCATTCATTTCTAGTTTATTAGTTACTTCTTTTGCAGCCAATCATTTCTATAAGAAACTTTTGAACAATAAAATGATTTTTTTTATTATGCTACTAGCTGATTAATTGAAACCAAACATGGAGTTTTTTTTGTTTTGTTCATAATTAACATGTCTATTTCTCATGTTACTATAGTTATATTCAGCTACATGTTTCTGTTATATATCTGAATTATTATGGAGTTTGATGAAACTGCAGGTTGCAGGCGTTCAAAATAAATGATTAGAAATATGTTGTTATAGTTGGAATCTTTTGATTGTTGGCGTCTATGGTAGAATCAGTCGGGGCCTAAGAGGCAGTGGTTTACCCTGTGGCGGGTGTCAGTGGTTCAAGTCTGCTTATCTCCAACTCGTGAACTTAGCCCATGCAAAGCTATACGATAGCACCCAATTTTTCCGATTCGGCAGTTTGATTTGTTGCCAAATTTAGAAATATCGTACTCTTTACTTTGGACTACGGTTTTCATTTAAAACTGTGATTGTCTACGGCATTGACTTTTGTTTAGACCATAGTTTTTTTAACATATGACAATAGTCTTCCAATATCATTGCCCAGATAAATAATATAGGCAACAGTTTGGAAGATCCTTAACGCCAATGATTTAAATTTGTTGCTAATATAAAAAGTTGAAAACCATAACCTTTCATCATTTATAATGACTTTATAACTTTTTGAATGTTTTCACTTTCATTTAATATCATAGCCTTTGTTATTACATGTATTATTCTTTCTTGATCTTTGTTATAAAACATTCATGTATTATGAACATATGAATATTAATAATGCTATATATGGTTGAATTAATCCAGCTCAGGAGTTCATAACTTCATATACATAAACTTTTATTAACATCTTTAATTATGGTTCCACAGGGCAAAGCTTAGTGGATTGAAAACTACAGAAGAATATTATCTGTATTATTATTAGTTATGGTAAAGCAGCACTTGATTTCTTCTAAGAAGAACATTGTTGAAATTGAAGGCAATAGTAATAATAATAATCAAGGATGCATGTGGGGTATACTTCATATTCTTGATTATCATCATTGGCATGTTAAAAGGGTGTTACCTCATAAAAGACATGACAGATGTAAGCAATTTTATCACTACGTCCTTTTTCCTTTTACTCATTATTATTCCTTATGTTTTGCCTTTATAATAGCACGGATAAATTGAACACCTTCACGTGTTAGTGTTGGACATGGATACGCTCGGATTCGTAAATGATACATATTCCTAGAGTATCCAAAAATTAAAAAAAGAAAGATAAGATATGCATCTGATACGTTTTCAACAAAAAATATAGGATAAGATATGATATGTTTTATCAATTTTTGTGAATTATTCTACTATATTTTCTAATTTTGGTACTTGAAATTTTGGAGGAGAATGATTTGCAATTTCCATTATATTTTCTACTTTGACTATTTTGATTTATACTTATAATTATCATATTTTATGTATTTTTTACTATTTTATACATGTATCCCTTAGTATATCTTATCCTTTATTTTAGAAAAAATGTATGTCGACATTTCGAATACGTATCGTATCCATATCCGTGCTTCATAGTATGTAATGCACTGTGGCCTTATATTTTTCTTTAAAGGAATGACCAAAACAGAAACATAAGGACACCATTTAGTCCATGTTATCTAAGGATTTAGACTTTGGTAAACATTAAACTAATCCTAAAACATAATCATAGAATCTACATTTAGTTATTTGACTTAATGTTAGTATATTCAAGTGTGAAGTCTCGGAAATGAGTTGAAGATTTTATAACTGAACCATTATCATTAAATTCTTTGTCACTAGTTAAATATCATTAACAATGCAATGAAACTCTTATTTGGTAGGTTCTGAAAATTAAGAAACAACTGAAATATAAGAACCTGGCTATGCAGATTACATGACATTCTTTTCTCTCTTCAATATTCATGATTACATCTTGCTTCTGTTAACAAATTTATGTGCTCACCAAGCTCTTCTTTAACCTATCAGCAGATAAGAAAAAAACCATTTTGCATAACCAAGGCGAAAAAGATCAACTAAATCGAAATGCAGAAGCAGAACCCTTCATTGTAAGTTTAAAACTTCATGCTCATATTTTAAGGTCATGGCCACAAACAATTTTAGCATGGATATGTACATTATTGTAATGTAATTAAGTCTATATATAAATATCAGGTAGGCCAACATGGGAAAAAAATGAGTGCTACAGGCAAGAGTTCCTCCGAAAATCGGAAGAAGGGACGATACACCAAAGAATCTTTACATTTAGAGTACTCAGGGGAAAACCAGGCCAATAGTGAGAATACACTTAATTTGGAGAAAGATGGCAAGTCAGAAGAAGCTTCCCTTGATCAAACATATTTGGAAACAAACATTGTTAAGAGAGACATTTCGGATAAACTTGAGAAGCATAATGATATTTTGAAGATATGTGGTGTGGAGAAGGATTTACTTCTCAAGTTTCTGCATGATTTAGATGTTAGTAGGAAAAAACTCCAAGCTTCCAGCAATAAATCAAGATTGACAAAATCAGGGTCATTTCCTTTAACCGAATCTTCGAAGATGAGAAGCGTAAGCACTCGTACCTTCAAACACAAGCAAACTGAAATTTGGGCATTTCCTAAGGGAGAAAAGTTGCTTGTTGGTACTCAAGCACCAAAAATTTCTGCATCTACTTTGGTGAAAGATGTTTCTAATGAGAGTTCCATGGAACAAAAACCCAGCACTTATTCAAGGTCTTCACAAGGATTAAATCACAAAGGGTGGAATCAATTGGTTCTTCATAGCTTCAAAGTTATAAAGCAGAAGATAAAACATGCTCTTGTCGAGGCAATTCACCGTAGATATTCACTAAAATATAGCATTACCAATGATGAGAAAGTTGTCTCACAAATCTTAGATGATGGCGTGATTCAAGAGTGCGAAAAGAATGATAGCTCGAATGAGACTAAAGCTTATGATTATGATTCCAACAAACATGAAGTTCGCCTAATGCGAAGAACGTCGTCTCTGAATGAATCTCTTGATAGATATACTCAGTTGTTTGAGAAAAGCTTCAGCAATGATGTCAAGTGGCATAGCTCAAAGTCTAAAAGCTTAAGATTAACAAATGAAGATAAGGTTCTCAAAAGTGGAAATCCTCCTAAGTTTTCCAGAAGCAATTTCTCTCTGCCTAGTCTCGAGTCTTTACGCTTCATTCTACACGAGGTACTTCTCGACACGAATATAGGGGACACAGTGGAAACTGATAATCATGTCCAAAGAAAGTCGGTGAGCTTTTCTTCACAGACTGACAAACCACTCAATCAGATCGAAGAGAATGAAATCGCGGAAACAGTAGAAGGAGATGGCAAGGATGTGAATTCTAGTCCTTTATCAGGTAAGATTGTCGAGGAAATTGACAGAGTTACCCGTGATCGAATGGAGGACAAACATGAGATAGCAGCAGAAGATGGAAATTTTCGCCATGAAAAAGTTGAAATAAGCATAACTATATATCCTAACAAGGAGGTAGTAGCATGTCTTGAAACTTGCAGTGAAAACAATACAATCAAACAAGCAAAAGGTAATGAATTTATGTTAAGTATGAATTATATTTACATATTATTTCTTTGAGATACCATGATATTATGAACTCCACCCTCTTATTATAATCTCATGCTTTCAACTGCAACAAAGATATATAATTGGTGATTGTTTTGGCCAAATGAAACCAGGTGGAGAGTTGAATGATCGAAGCTCTATCGTCGAAGAATCGGAGTCTGATTTAGCAAAAAGAAGAAGTGTAGATTCCTTTGAAGGCTCTTCATCCAAAAATGCTAGTGTAACAGCAAAAGACACAAACACTAGTTCTGACAAAAACTTCCTGCTACATAAATCAGTTACAAACAACAATTCCGATTTCATGTATGTGAAAAAGATTCTTGAAGTTTCCGGCTTCATGGAAAATGAGCAGAATCAAATATGGCACACATTAGACCAGCCTCTAAAGCCTTCATTACTCAAGGATTTGTATAATGAAATCGATTTCTCTGGAGAAGAGATTGTTAGTCCCTATGATCACCAACTTCTATTTAACTTAGTTAATGAAGTTCTCATTCAAATAGACGAAATGTCACCAACTTACTTCCCTAGACCTTTCTCCTTCAACTACCGCCTTCGTCCAACGCCGAAGGAGTACTATCTTCTTAATGAAGTATGGACTAGTGTTAACTCATTCCTGAGCTTAAGACCAGAGCTAGATCAGACATTAGACGATGTCGTAAGTCGCGATTTGGCGAAAGGAAGTGGCTGGATGAATCTCCAACAGGAAGAGGAGTATGTAGCACTTGAACTAGAAGAGATGATTGTTGATGATTTATTAGATGAACTTGTCTTCTCATGAAATTCTGATTAGACTAAAGTAGCTTAGGAGAAGTTGATATCACTTAATATAGTGTAGAATGTTGATTCTTTTTCAGTGTGTTTCAGTTCCTAGTAGATTTATTTGATTATTTTTCATGCGGAATAGGATTCATGAGTACATTATTTGATCTTGTAAATAAGATTTACAGGTAGATATTATGTACAGTTTTGGTGCTTGGCATGATTAATGTTTATGTAAATAAAATAGGAGTGTATCATCTACTATTTATTTGAATTAATTTTATCTAAAAGTTAATTATGATCGAAAATGAATAATGGATAATACAATAATAGTATAAAAAACTCTTACACTGTCAGTGTATATTCTTCTTCTTCTCATAAAATATAAGACTAAGTGTTCTTGCTTACCCCATTGAGGTTTTATTCTCTTACACATTAATTGATGACAAAGTAGCAAATCTGTTATTGATGTTAGGCAAAAAATCACGTTTTTAGCTAACATAGAATTCAAGTGATTTTCACATAGAATATTACATGACATTTTTGAGGGGGGGTCTTAGTATATAACTGGGAAATATTAATATATATGCATGGAAGGTGTGTTCTTATTTTTTTTAAATGTAAAACTCTTGCTAGTGTTAGTTCTGTATGTTTTAAAGAACCATAATTAGATAAATTATACATCCCTATATCTATAGGAGAGACCTTCTTAGTTCTTAGCTTACAACACATTTCCACTTCTTAGTTTTTACCTTCTTAGTTTGTATATTGTATTTACTATGATTAGAAACAATATAATGTTAATATAGAAACAATACAATGCTAATATATTATGGAAAAAAAGTAGTAATATAATACAATATTTATTTTATAGCGTAAGAATTTTATATTATGAGCATATTATCAATACGAAATATGGTAGAATTGCATATTAGTTGATTTGGATATGTGGAAAGGAGATTGACAGAAGCCTCGTAGATAGAAGTCTGGTAAGGAGAGTATTTCAAATGAAAGTTAGTCCAATTCTTAGAGAAAGAGTGAGATCAAGAAAAATTATAGAGAAAATAATAAAGAAAGACTTAGACATCGATGTTTTGTCAATCAATATGATTTATAATAAAACATTAGGTTATTGTTCGATTCATGTAATGATATTATCTAGTGACATAAATACTTGGTTGCTGTTGTTATTAGCACACTAAGAAGTATTTATTTATTTATATATAAATAAAATAATGTTGAAGTAAATCACCATTTTTTATTTTATTTTATTTTTCTTAAAAAAAAGAATGAATGGGTAGAAATTGAAATTTAGATTATTTAAGGTTTCGATTTAGGGCTAAGTAATAATGGGATGAGTGGATGTCTATAACAATAAATGTTACTTCCTAAAATTAAAAGTTTGACTTTTAGTTTTTCTATAAATATAGTAAAATTTTATACTACCAGATCAATATTTTATTAATGTCTTAATCGTATTTGGCTCTTAAATAAAATTAATATATACTTCCAAAAAGATTTATATTACACTGTTTTTCCAAGTGGATAAAGTGGGTGGATTTTTTATACACGTGGGCCAATTATCTAGTTTTCATCTGGGCCACGTGGACTCCGTAGAACACAGTTGTTAAGTTCACAGTATACTCACTGAATTTATTTGCTTCTCACGCATCAAAATATGTGTACATAAAACATAATATTAAATTGTTAGTTAATTTCAATTTGTTAGTTGTAATATTGTTTTCGTTAATTGATTAACTAGTTAGTTATTAGTTAGACATTGTACTATATAAAAGGTGATTCTCTTATAACTTAATTCTATATAGAAAGTTTCAATTTTCTTATTCATGATTTTCTCTCATACTTCTTGATTCATCAAGAAGCTTTCTCTTCATGGATTTTATCATTCTTTCTTTCTTGCTTTATCAAAATTCATGCATGGCTCTACCATTTTAACACATAATGTTAGAAATATACACTTACAGTTAATGTCTCCCATATTTAAAGTCATTGTTCCTAAAGCACATAATAATCTCATGCAGATTATGGCTTTAGAAGCATGATGCATGCCTATTGATTCATGTGTAAATTGTTGAAGGTTAACTTTGAGGAATCCATTATGGGGTATTCAAATTCAAATATATTAAGAATTTCAAAGTTGTGTGATTGAAAACGCTTCATATTGGACAAACTTGCTTCATTATGATGAATGAAGTATCAAACCCCGCATGGAAGCTCTATGTGTCATGTTTCATCCCAACAAGTGTCGCTCCTAGGAAATGAACTTGAAACCTTACATCACTAGACATACACATTGTTGGTATGTCATTTTCTATTTAGACCATAATAAGATGTTAAGAGTTTGTTTTTTCTAAAGGATTTAAATTTGAGTCTTATATTTAGAAAAAACTTTTGTTGGGTAAACTAACTCTACTATATCATGAATGTTCCGGACCAACTTGAAAAATATGTTTGCAAAATGTCTAATTAAGGGCTTGTTCTTCACACAACAACCTTGGACTAGGATAAGATTTTTGTTTTCCTTTTCTCTTCTCTAGTTGATGCTTGATCATGCATGAATTGTGGTTGTCATTGACTCATTACCTATCACAACTTTTGGATAGGTGAGATATTCAATTATGGTTGTGGTGCCTTGAAAACCACATGATTATATGAAAAGAAGAAAGAACAAATTAATAAGGGTCACTTCCAAATATAATTTGCAGACCTAGGCTATGAACCATTTATATCATAATACATCATGGATATAAGTAAATTGTTATTTGGAAAAAGAAGAAATACACTTAGTAGTGTAATATGTATGGATTATTGTTACTTGTTAGTATATATCATAATTCTCATATCAACATTTATTATGATGAATAATCACATACTCAAAAAAAGATTACTTTCTTATCACAAAGAGTCAGAGTATTATTGATAGTATCAAAAAATTAATATATTATTTATATTTAAAAGGGTAAGGGATAATAAATAATACTATGAATGACAATCTAAAAAGGTGTTATATCATTAATACAAATATATTTTTCCAATATAATAATAGCTGCATTAAAGTATCATAAAGTTGAATTGACCACAGTATAATTTGGGACCATGGGCGCCCGTGGAATATAGGCATGCACCATGCACCCAAGTTTTAAATATTTCTCTATTCTACAAATGAACTAAAAAGTGTAATATGTATATTCTTTCTGTATAATATTTTATATAGTTAGACACAATTTACGTATTATATTTAAGAATAATAATCATAATACCATTAACAAAACTCTAAAAAACGAAAAAATGAAAGACATAAAGTGAAAGTTTTCCTCAATTTTTTTAGTCTTTTATTTGCGGGGAATGGTAAATAGTGGAACAATAGTTTTGGAGGAGGTCAGTGGCTGATGATTATTGGGCAGGTGGGGCTGCTGCCCCTGAACTTTTGCATACAGGAATATATTTGTTGTCCCACAAAATATATCAATCCATATGATAATTAAAAAATACTTAATTATTAAACTTTTAAATTATAAAGTATATTTTCTCAACCAATCATAACAAGTGACACATAGATTAATACACTTTTTTAAAACATCACATACACTCTGCTTACCTACACCCAAACGACATTTTTATGAAGTAACTCATTGAAGCTCACATATTCCTTTAATTTCTACCTTGATAAATAAATGTACTCTAACTTGTTTGTCATTCTAAAAATTATACATAAATGGATCTAATTCTTTTACACGTGTAGATGATGATGTTGCTTATAATATATGACTTAATTTGAGTTCGAAAATACTTTACACATAATGAAAGAGATTATGTATGTAT
>NC_032014.1:30679025-30881456 GCF_001865875.1 Lupinus angustifolius
TTATATGCTATGGATTTTAATGAGCAAGAGAGAAGATTAGTTTGAGATGTCAATTTCAACATTTTATTCTTGGTGTTATTAAGTCATTCAAGTTTGAAAACTCTCAACCATATGTTGTTAGTCATGTCTTGTTTTATCAAATTGTTCGTCTTATCTTAACTATTGTAGTTCGGCTAACATAAATATCATTTTCAACAATGAAAACAACCAAACAAAATTAGGTAGGAAGATAGAAGATGAATTTATTGCACACAACATAGTGATTAATATTGAAAAGGAAATAAATGAAAATTTTACCACATGTACAATTAATTAACGTGTAATTAAATATTATTGTCCCTCCTAAAGTTTAAGTTAAGATCCGCTATTGGAGGAGGTTATATACATTATTTCAAGAGTAACATTATATCATTCTAATTCTGATATTGAATAGAAAGTAATACAAGGTTACTTATAAATTAATCATTAATAAATAAAGTATTATCTTATGATACATATCCCTTTCTTATAGATATGAAGATTAATATTAAATTTTAATAAGAGAATATATCATTTTCCTTATTTCAAAAAAGACATAATATTTTATTTTTATATAACTAAATGTATCATATAAGGAATTAATACATTTAGTTCTAAATATGTGTATAACCATTACTATAAAGAAGGATATTATCATAGGATTTAATATGTATACACTGATAGTGTAAATGTTTTTTACATTGTCTGTTAATCATCCACCATTGATTTATTAACTACAATTAACTCTCAAACAAAAGTAATGTCAAATCAATAATAGATGATATAGTGACAGTGTAAAAAACTTTACACTATCAGTGCATACATTTTAAACTCATTATCATAAATCATCGAATATTTAACATTTGAAAACAAGAAAGTTGAATAAATAAAATAAGTTAAAGCCATACATGGAAAGCATATTCGATATTCGCACACATTATAAAAAGGGTAGTTGCACACAGTTTTGAACTGCACATTCATTTATACTCTCTCGTGTTTTTTCAATCATCAAAACAAACAAACATGGCTAGAAAATTCTTCGTTGGTGGTAACTGGAAATGCGTATGTTTTTCATTTTCCTCTATTTCTTTATTTGAATCTGGATCTATCAAATTTCATACTGCTTCATTTTTAGCCTATGTTATGTTTAGATCCTTTGATTTATAACACCTTTATTCCCGATCTAACAATTACTTTTTGTTAGTGTTATTGACACCCTTTGGATCTAAGATTCTTATCCCAAAATTTTATAATCTCGAATTTATTTCATGTGAATGGCTTTTGGATAATATTTCTAATTGCATGTTATAGACTTTTTCATGGATCTGTTTTTATTGAAGCAATTAAGGGATCGATTGTTTCAGTTTTTTGTCAAGTGATTTTTTTAAAAAAATAATAATCTATAGTCTAGCTTTTACAAGTAGCTATATTTCCCTGGTTCAAAAATTAACTCATGCAAATGGAGACATAAGGTTTTAAAAAATATTGTGATGGATCTGTTTTTCCTTGATATTGAAGTATAATGGACATGTTTGTTAGCTTTTTTTTCCATTAAAAACGTATTTTGTAATGAAAAAGGTAATTCTGAATTTATATGTTTATCTGGTTGGGATTTATTCAAAACTGTTTATCTTGGAAAATAACTAAAATTCAACTTTTAGGTCAGCTACTGACCAAAATGTTTATACCAAAATCAATTTTGTAGAATCACCTTTTTAGAACCCCAAAAGAAATGAGGTTAAATCAATTCATATTCTGAAAATCCCTTCAGAGGGATGCATCAAATCAAAGCATAACTGATGCCCTGAATTGACTTTGTTGCAGAATGGTACCACTGCTGAGGTGAAGAAGATTGTCACTACTTTGAACGAAGCTAAAGTTCCTGGGCAAGATGTTGTGGGTTAGTCCTAACTAAACTTTTTTTTTCATAATTAACCCACCTTATACTATATTTGTCAAACAGTTTATCTGGGTAAGGAAATTTCATTGTTAATTTGGTCCATTGTTTCCCTTGAGAATTATAATAATCAAGATTCTGTTTGTTTCAACACATAACCACTTACTTATCCGGCAATTGAGTCGTTTGAGTTGTTATATATAACAAGAGTTAAACTCTTTAGGCAGAGACTGATGGAGTTTTCTATGCTTGTACAGTTGTACTATATGCAATTTGTATTTTGCATTTGCACTTTTTTATTAAAAAGTAAAGTTCTTTATCTATTTGCGCTATAAATTTTTAATTGAAGATCAAGTTGCTGGATACCACTGCATTGCCCTACTGGTATTGGTATCATATATCCATTATGTGTATCTGTTGTCAGTTAGTTCTCTCAAATAACATCATCCAATGTTCATCGTTGTTGTTTATGATGGTTTTTCTGATGTTGAAATAGGCTAATGAACATGTTTTTATTTTTGCAGAAGTTGTTGTGAGCCCTCCCTATGTGTTCCTTCCTCTTGTAAAAGATTTACTGAGGCCTGACTTCCATGTCGCAGCACAGAACAGTTGGGTCCGTAAAGGTGGTGCTTATACTGGAGAAATTAGGTCAGTTGTTGAATTTATTTCACTTTTAGCATGTTGTACTTAACTTCAATTACTTGTCACTTAGAGGGTTTTGATCTATCCGTGTTCAGTTGAACTATGTAACAACAGTTTCTGTTTCCTTTTACTATAAGTGATTTATTAATAACTTTGAACATGTTATTTGAAGCTTCATCCCATCTTTTAATCCCTGCCTATTTTGTGTGTTCAGTGCCGAAATTCTTGTCAATTTGGACATTCCTTGGGTTATTCTCGGTCACTCTGAGCGAAGACAGCTTCTAAATGAATCAAATGAGGTAAGAAGTGTTGAGTTGTCTTCGGTGTATAATCCTTTCTGCTGGTTGTGCTTTAAGCTCTACTTTGTAGAATTATTTTTATGAGGCTATTAGCAAAAGTTTAACATTTACTAACTACATTAGCACCACCTCAATGTCTACTACAGTTTGTAGCAGACAAAGTTGCATATGCACTTTCACAAGGTCTGAAAGTTATTGCTTGCATCGGAGAGACTCTTGAACAACGTGAAGCTGGTATTACACTTAATGTTGTTGCTGAACAAACAAAAGCAATTGCAGGTACTTTTTTTGCAATTCACAAGGGTTTCTCATGGCAGTTGGTACTCAATGTTTTTACTGACTTTAAATCTATTTGCAGCTAAAGTAACAAATTGGGACAATGTTGTTTTGGCCTATGAGCCAGTGTGGGCCATTGGGACAGGAAAGGTTGCATCTCCTGCTCAGGCTCAAGAGGTAGGCTTCTATATATTTGATTACTAACACTACTAGTCTTGATGAAAATTTGCTTGCTACCATAATTTTTTTTATTAAAAAATCACTGTTTTCATATCTTTTAGATTTTGTTTAGTTCTGCCTGAATCTTCTTTGTTCTTTGCTCTTGCCCTATAAAATGGTTGATACCTCATTATTTCAGCCATATAATTACCCCTAAACTAGTATTTTGCGTGAACGTAACTTGTAAATTGTGGTGTATTGACAATGTGAGTTGGGGTGGCTGGAATAGGTCCATGCTGATTTGAGGAAATGGATTCATGAGAATGTCAGTGCTGATGTTGCTGCCTCTGTAAGAATTATCTATGGAGGTACTCCTCTTGCACTTTACCCTATATTATTGCATCACATGCATTTACTTAGATGCCAAAGGATAAGTATGGTTCGATTTATAAGACATTAGCATGGACAAACATTGATATACGATTGAACGTTATGGTGTCGTTCGATCCATGTAGCCAATCCCACCTAGTGGGACTAAGGCTTCATTGTTAATTTATTAATTAATTACCACCTATCGGGTGCAGGTTCTGTAAATGGAGGAAACAGCAAAGAATTGGCAGGACAGCCTGATCTTGATGGATTTTTGGTTGGCGGTGCTTCCTTGAAGGTGAATATTTTCATCTTTATTCTGGTTGTTATTAGTTTCTGTCTTGCTTTGGATTTATATAACTGACATTTTGTACTTCTCTGTAAATAGCCGGAATTCGTTGACATCATCAACTCCGCAACTGTGAAGAAGAATTGAAATTCTTAGTTAGGAACTGATGCTGTCCTTCAAGCTGCTTCAGAAATGCTCTGTTTTGAGTTTTATTTCAGCGCTGAGGCCCCTATGCTTTGAACTTGTGTTGTACTGAATAAATATGACGTCCTTTATTTCTCATCCTTTTGGATTTTGGCTTAATTCCTATATGCAAAAGTAGTGTAACTACCATGACATTTGTTGGAAAATAATGTTGAACGTCTCTATTGATTATACTTTCATCCTCATATTTTTTGCATCCCTTACTGCACATGTCATATATGGATTGTGTTTAGCCTTCATGGTCAAGTGCTGGTTTTTTTAGTAATCAAAAGTTTATGTCCGCCGAGTTCCAAAGGCTCATTCGAGTGAAAGAAGGCCTCAAGGTTTTCATGATCACATAGAATGTTGATAGCGAGATTTAAACTCGACTGAGTTAAATCTTTATCAGTTCCATTAGACTTCATTTACAAGTGTTGGTTTACCATGTGACATTTTGCCCATAATAAGGTTAGTTTCCAAATCTATATTGGTGAGTGGTCTTAATCTCACTACAAGCTTACTCTTAAGTCTTCACCTTAAAACGAGGAAGTATCTTCATATTTTTAATGCCATGAATCTAAGGTTAATGATTAAGTATTTTAGTATAATAATAAAAATAGACAGCTTTCTGAATTTGTTGGATGTGTAGAAAGTGGATCCCGGTCTCTTAGGATTTTGTTTCTACAACATTGGTTAGACAAGTCTATAATCCAAATAAGATTAAGTAGTATTTAAACTAACTATCACATCTTCACCAATTTATCTACATAGTTTAATTATAAATAAACTACTATGTATTCACGCTAAAGTTAAAATATTTAATCTTGTTGCACATAGAATTATATATTAAAAAACATCACGTGAAATAAGAGGTTGACATATATTAATATATTATCTGGCAAAGACTTATGAGACCTGCAATGGTCCCAGACAAGTATTATGTAGTGAAATAGTCATGATATATTGAATGCAAACGCGGCTATAATGATTAAATCCAAGTTCATATTTTGAGACCCTCTTTAGTCTTTATGAATGTGCACGTGATAATACATGCATGAATAATGAGAAATTCTACATTACATATTCACACAGACACTATACAAAATTACATTAGCTTTGTACAAGCATCTTCAAATGCCAAGACATGTTTATGTCATTCTATATCCCAATGATGGGAAATTTAGAAATATATATGTCAACCATAGACTATAAGAATTATTTGGCATCTATTCGGTAATAATAAGAGTAAATAATCATTTCAGTTTTTCATGCATTTTGATATTATCAATTTGGTTCCTCAAAAATTGGATAACTCAATAGTTTCCAAAAAATTCAACCGTGAGTGAAATTAGTCATTTTTAGCATATTTTATAATACTTGGTATGAACTAATTTGACCATAAAATGATTAATTTGACACACATTTGAAACTTTTGGAGATATTTTGGGTTTTCCAATTTTAAGGGGCCAAAATGGTAAGGTAAAAAATATAAGAAACTAAAATGAGCATTTACTATAATAATAAAATTTAACAGAATGAAGATGAATTCAGTGAAGGAACAATATTCCCTTAATTACAACATGATAGGAAATCTATCTGAATATTTACAATCTGAATTTAAGCTCTAATTTAGAAGACCCTCTCAAAAGAAAATATTGGCTTCTTTTCTCCTTCTGTACAGGGTCTACATAAGATAAGTAAAATAAGGAGTTAGAATTTTGAAAATGAATAAAACAGTAACAATAAAAATATTTGACAACAACATACATAAACTGAAATGTAAAATTGGACTTTGTGTATTTATATATGAAAAAGACTAATAGGACCATAAAGGTTGGTATTTTGTAACTATAATAATGTATAAATATAAAGTAAGGAGGGGTAGCAGCAAAGTTAAAGAAGCAACAAACACTACATAATACCTATGTAGACACATGCATGCATACATAAATAAATGTGTGGTCATATAAAATATGTGGTGTGGTGTATGCAAATTGCAATTGTGATTGAATGATAATAAAAAAGGTGGGTCCATTCCATGAATGAATGCAATATATACATATATATATGCTACTCACCCACTTAAAGTACTATTAATCTCATCCATTTCTTTACCCCCTCAACTACTAATTAATATCTAAACTATACCCTTTTTTCCTCTCTTACACTTAACCTCACATCTTTCTTTATTTGTTCAATTCAAGTTTCATGATTTATGAAGTTTTGTTTATGTGATTGTGATCTATAGGCAATAAGGAAAAAAGGGTCATGGGAATTTGTTTGAGCAATCAAATTAAAGCTGAAAGTCCATATAGTACTGGTATGCTATCTTATTATCTCTTTTTGCTTAATCTCTTTACTTCAATTCACTTTGGATCCTTGTTTTCTTTATTGATACTTTGTTTCATCCAAGTTCAGCACTTTCTTTAAAAAGATTTTTTATTTGGTTGGTCTCTAACCAAATATCAGATCAATTTGTTAATTTTGATTTCTATAATTGAATTTTGTTTTATATCTTATCCTGTTTTTATCATGTTCACTTTAGCTAACTAAAATGTTTCACTTTGTAATGGTTATTATGTTTGTTCTATTTCATTAAGAACATAGGACATGATCCATTTAGAAAATATATCAATCATAATACATAAGACAGAACACACATGTTTTTTTTTTCTAAATTTACCTATGTGAATCCATTACATTGTATAAACTTGATTGAAGATCAAGTTTGATAGCTCAGTAAATGTTGCATTTGATGTGATAAGCATGAAAGTTTTAACTAACTGTAATTGATGTTATGTGGTTTGGCAGGGCTAAACTCAAAGCATGTGAGTACAGATGGAACTGATCTCAGCGGAAATAATAGTAAGGTCTCGGTACCTCGGAGCGAGGGTGAGATCTTGCAGTCATCCAATTTAAAGAGCTTTACTTTGGCCGAACTTAAGACAGCAACCAGAAATTTCCGCCCGGACAGTGTGTTAGGAGAAGGTGGTTTCGGATCGGTTTTTAAGGGGTGGATTGATGAGAAAACATTGGCTGCTGCCAAACCCGGCACTGGTATTGTTATAGCTGTCAAAAGACTTAATCAAGATGGCATACAAGGTCACAAGGAGTGGTTGGTGAGTTTCTTTAGTCTCTTCTTTAAATCCTTTATACTTACAAGGTGTGGATAGAACAAGATAGAACATGATGTTTTGTTCTATTTTCTTTAGTTCCACTCCTTACCATAGAATGAAAAATGCTATATGTTTTAATCTTCTGCATGTTTTGTTGCTTTTGGAAAATAGAGAAAATGCAGAACAAAACCCGTATGTTTTTTTCGTCTGGTTCTGACATGTCTACCAAATGCTACCTAAGAAGAAGTCTCAAAGTGACTTGTCTCATCAATGATCTTCTAAGATAAACCAAATAGTTTAAATCGCTGCATCTGTAATATAATGATGCTTGGAAAAATGAGAGGGGTTTGTTTTATGTTATACATGCATTATATATTTGCCTTAATCTGTTTTTGTTTACACTTTTAGGCTGAAGTAAACTTTCTAGGACAGTTTTCTCATCCGCATCTTGTGAGATTGATTGGATATTGCCTTGAAGATGAACACCACCTTCTCGTCTACGAATTTATGCCTCGTGGAAGCTTGGAGAATCATTTGTTTAGGAGTGAGTTCTTCCTGTCCCATCATTTCACATAATTTAACTTGACAAGTTTGTTTAACAATGTTTATTGTAACAGGAGGCTCATATTATCAACCACTTTCTTGGAGCCTCCGGTTGAAGGTTGCTCTCGATGCTGCCAAAGGACTTGCATTTCTGCACAATGCTGAAAACAAAGTCATATATCGCGATTTCAAGACTTCAAATATCCTACTGGATTCGGTATGTGGACTCCGAATCTTTTTCTTTCGAAGTTCGTTATATAAAGAAATAAGTAGGTCTATGAATGAAACTATTTGGATCACATTTATGAAAATATATTTCTTGAATTGATGACAGAACTATAAAGCAAAACTTTCGGATTTCGGGCTAGCAAAGGATGGACCAACAGGCGACAAAAGTCATGTCTCAACCAGGGTAATGGGAACCTATGGATATGCAGCTCCGGAATATATAGCCACTGGTATTGTTCAGTTCATGCTGCTGAACCATTTATGTTTCCTACTTTACCTTTTCTAAGTTTGTTACTTCATTCTAGGTTCAGCTAAATAGTGTTTTTGGTTGATGGCTAAGAAACATTGTTATTGTAGGTCATCTTACTACTAAGAGTGATGTCTATAGTTTCGGAGTTGTCCTGCTAGAAATGATATCTGGCAAGCGAGCCGTTGACACGAACCGACCACCGGGAGAACACAATTTGGTGGAATGGGCTAAACCATACCTGGCTAACAAACGCAAGATTTTCTACGTGTTGGATAGTCGTCTTGAAGGGCAGTACTCAACAGACCAGGCTCATAAGGTATCGACCCTTGCTTTGCGATGCCTATCAACAGAAATCAAGCATCGACCGAACATGGATAAAGTTGTCACAATTTTGGAAGAGCTGCAAGTTCCTGATGTAAATGGAGGCAATC
The DNA here is from genome assembly GCF_001865875.1 of Lupinus angustifolius. Taxonomy (NCBI): domain Eukaryota; kingdom Viridiplantae; phylum Streptophyta; class Magnoliopsida; order Fabales; family Fabaceae; genus Lupinus; species Lupinus angustifolius. The sequence continues at coordinate 30,687,726 of NC_032014.1, forward strand.
AAAGTCCTTCTGTTGATCGGTCACGGGCTCGTAGAAAAAGCGCTGATGATGCTAACCATGGAAGGGTCCCCACGCCTTATCCTCGACCCTCTGCTTCCCCTCTCTATGCTTGACTTCGCGAATACTCAACCGCGAAACATATTAATGCTGAATGTCCTTCAGTAGCAGGGGAAACTTCATGCATGATTTTGTGGTTATCACATTCATAAACTCAAGCACCTCCTAATAGAATGCACATAATCAAATATATTGAAATTGAAACTTATCTCTGGCATTTCTTTCTAAGGTTGCCAATGTTCAAGGATCATATTTCATGTATTCTGATTTCTATCAAATGTTTGTATCAATTAAATGTAGCTGGTAAAGTAGGTGCTATTGTATGATGGTTATGGTTAGTTCAATTTTGTTCTAGTATATATTTGGTGTGTTGTTGTTACCCAATGTATTTGTAACACTTTTGTTTCCACATAATGCATTTAAATACTGGTGCTCTTTTTGTTATGATTCTTTTAGGCTTCTTCATACTGAATTTGAATATGGATGGTTAATCGATCAATATTATTAAACTCGGATCAGTAATTAACCCGATATCAACTTTATCTGATTTATTTCTGAAGATATTACAGAATGTATAAAAAAATTCTCTTGTAAAAAAGGAAAGCCTTTTTATATCTCATTTATCTAACTTCTCTTGTAAGTAACCTTTTTGATCAATAATATTTTCTCTTCTAACCAATAAAATTTGCCCTTTTGTTTGATTATGCACTGAAAAAGTAGTTTTATATCATAAAATTCACATTTTTTAAGAGATGTCAAAACACAATAAAATTGTAGATTATCAGCTTATTCTTTATGAGAATATAATTCTTTTGTAATAAATTCTAGCATATAAAGATTATACATTCATTCTCAATAATAATAATAATAATACATGTTGACAACATTTGGTCCACAACTTTAGTTGATACAAGAAAAAGATGTATGAATCTTTTACACCATAACTATATCATTGATAATTAAAGTTTCATTGTTAGTAATTTTTAAATGTAAATAATACAATTAAAAAATAGATGATTGTATAAAATCTTTACATTAATAATATATAGATATTACCAATTTAATTGTTATAGAGTGATTTAACTTTTAATAAAGTAATTACAATTATAGCAAGCGTAAACGCATTAACAAATAGTAAAATTACACGCGTCCAAAATGGAACAAAAATGAAATGAGGGAGGAGAAAGAGTTGCATACAACCAATTAAATATTATCAATACATTAAAAATTTAATTTTGATTAAAATTTAATTATAAATGATATCGTCAATGAGAGAAACCCATTGAAAGAGGGAAATGGATCCTCTCCAATACTTGAGAGGCCAGTATGGAATAGGATGATGACATGTGGCAAATCACGACTACAATTAAGTGTTATTTTCTATTAAAATAGTGTATATATTCTCTCTGTTTGTGACTCTTCATTTCTTCCTTCTTCTGAAAAGAACCTTCTAAAATATCACACCTATTTTGATCTTGATTTTCTTTCAGTACGAACAAGAAGAAGTTGAAGACGAACCACATTGTGCGTGTTCCAGAAGCTTCTTCCCTAATCTCCGTAGTAACTGTAAGTCCTCGTTTATCACACTACCTATTATCATCATCATCATTATTATTAGGATCAACAACAACGAGGAATTTTCATCATCATAACAAGGTTTTACAAACCTATTATTATTATTATTAGAGTAAATTAAACAGTGATGTTTAGTGAAACTATACAGATTGTCCTCCCTTTTACATGAACAGTTCGGCTATGGCTTCTTAAAAACATCTGAAACTGTTAGCCGAGACCTATTAAATTATATTATATTCAAATATACCAACAATGTGTTGGTCTAGTGTTATAAGGCTTCCTTAGATCACCAGAACGACCGAAAAATGATTCTATTCATGGTGCGACAGTTGATGGGAGGGGCAATATGATTAGTTCCCTTTCCAAAAGGTTATTATGAAAAAATATTATACATAAATATTTATATTATAATATAGTTAAAATTATTATACAGGAAATTTCTATATAAAAAATATAATTTCATTGTTGTTGTTTGTTGTTGCTAGATAGACTCAAACTCTATTGACCTATCTGGCTTTCTAATATAGTAGACTTTTAAATAGACAAAACTTTTAAATAAGCCAAACCTACGTCTTACAAAAAATTAAACATGTAAACAGGTAAATGTCAGGCCACCTTATATATTAGTTAAGGGAAAGTGGTAAAGTCTGGTCTGACATGTTTTCATCTCTAGTTGCAGGTAAATTAAGTTGTAATGTTTTAAACAACAGGTGTTGTTGAATGTAATTAAGTTAAAACATAAATGGTATGAATGTTATTTACTTTTATTATTACTATTTGGAACCTATATTCATTTAATATAAATATTGCACTTATTATTGTGAAACTACATTATCATTCATAGCAAAGCAGTTGCTATTTTGATTTCAATAATGTGATTATGATTTCATTGATTTCAGAATATGTAATGATTAACTTTATTTTTATTCTGGTTTCATTTCTCATTTTCAGATGTCTGGTAAATCTGAGCGAATGAGTGTGTCTGAGCTGAAGCAGTTTGAGGAGTATGATGATAGGTATTACAAGGAATTGAAGAGAGGTTATTATAAGGTGAAAATCTCGAGGTCGATGTACCAGTGTCCATTCTGTCCGGGCAAGCAGGATTGCCACTTGAATGAGCTTTTGGAACATGCATCAAGATATGCCAGGGGTTCACAGAGCCGAGGGATAAAAGATAGAGCTAAGCACTCTGCTCTTAAATCATACATTAAAAGGCATGTTGATGTGGAAAAGAAATCAGAACTTGCAGCATCGCCAAAAAAGTTGAAATCAGAACCTGCATTGTCACCAAAAAAGTTGAAACCAGAACCTACATTGTCACCAAAAAAGTTGAAACCAGAACCTGCATTCTCACCAAAAAAGTTGAAATCAGAACCCGCCATGTCTCAAAGAAACTATAAATCAGAACCAAGGAACTATAAAGCAGAACCTGCATTGTCACCAAAAAAGTTGAAACCAGACCCTGCATTCTCACAAAAAAAGTTGAAATCAGAACCCGCCATGTCTCAAAGAAACTATAAATCAGAACCAAGGAACTATAAAGCAGAACCTGCAGTGTCACCAGAAAAATACAAATCAGAATCTGGTGTCAAGGATGAACTGTTTGTCTGGCCTTGGAAGAGTATTGTGGCAAACATTGCTACCAAATTTGAAAATGGGCGGTGTGTTGGAGAAAGTGGTAGCAAACTAAGGGATGATTTTGCAGCAAAAGGATTTCATCCCTTGAAAGTCCAACCGCTCTGGAACCATTATGGTCATTCTGGTTTTGCTATTGTCGAGTTCAGCAATGACTGGGATGGTTTTATAGCTTGTATGAACTTTGAGAGGAGCTTTGAAATGGAGCATTGTAGTAGAAGGGACTACTACAACTCAAGACAACAAGGGAGCAAGCTTTATGGATGGGTGGCCCGTGAGGATGATTACAACTCCAAGAGCATAGTTGGTGATCATCTTCGTAGAACTGGGGATTTGAAAACTGTTTCTGGAAAAGAAGCGGAGGACAAAAAGAAAACCTCAAAGCTGGTCTCTGGTTTAACCAATACATTGATAATGAAGAAAGAGAAATTGGAACTGGTGCGAAGCAAGTATGATGAGATCAATGTATCCTTGAACCGAGTGATTGATCAGAAAGAGGAGATGATCAAATCATTTAATGAAGGTAGTTGAAACTTTAATAGAATTGTTATTTTTCTTTGTGTTTCAGAACTGAAACTCGAAAGGTAAAGTATACTAGTTTATATGATTATCCATCTTTTCACAGTAGCTTAGTGTCTACTTTACTTCGAATTGAATTCTTTTAGTTCATATTATCTTCTAGCTTACTATCATTCATCTTGTTCCATTAGAGATTAAAAAGATGCATCAGAGTGACCGTGATCATCTGGAGAAAATTTTTATGGATCACGAGAAAGCCCGCATGCGCCTGGAAGGTGAGAAGAAAGAACTTGAGGACATTGAGAAGAATCTGCTGAAGCGTGAAGCACGTAATGACAACGAGAGAAAGAAGCTGTATTATAAGAAGAAAAATGTAATTTCTTTGCCTCTTTATATTTATGATAGCCAAGTCTTTTTTGTGTCAAATTCCAAACACTGCCCTCTCATTTTAATAATTTTAAGGCTGATAAACTTTGTTTTTCATCTATTTATTTGCAGAATGAGATGGCAATAATGGAGCAGAAGAAGGCTGACGAGAAAATGATGCTTTTGGCTGAAGAACAAAAGGCATGAATTCATTTCTATACTTTTATCTATCTAATACTGCTAATTCAGTTACATTTATTCATATTGTATTTCACTGAGACAATTTGTTTTTGAACATTGCAGAAAAAAAAGGAGGAACTCCATAAAAAAATACATGAACTACAAAGACAACTAGATGCGAAACAAGCATTGGAATTGGAGATTGAGCAGATGAAAGGGGCACTGCAAGTTATGAAACATATGGAGGAGAATGCAGAGGAGAAGAAAAAAATTGAAGCACTTAAATTGGATCTGCAGGATAAAGAGGAGGATTTGGAAGCAGTGGAAGAACTTCATAATGTTCTTGTAAGCAAGGGAATCAAAATCAATGACGAGTTGCAAGATGCTCGCAAGGAATTAAAAAAGGTACCTACCCTTTTCATGCATAAAGTTAATATGTCTGACATAATTTTTTCTTTGGGCATTCAACCCATACAATGGTCTTAAAACTTACTCTGGTAGGTCTTCTCTTGCCATTCATTTTCAAAACCAGGACGTAGGTATTATGTTTGCATAAAATACTTGTGTAACTTCTAACTAATATAAGGTTGTTTGCATTTTTTTAATTAACATATAATTGCTTTTGTATTAACTTTGAGAGTGTGTTTTGCTTTTATTAGACTGCTTGAACTTGTAATTTGTTTACATTCAACAAGGTTGGAATCTTATTCAGGTGCTGGAGAAGGTGATTTACTGCAATAACATATAGCCATCTCATGTATTTGCATTGCACATGTAATGCATTGTGTTTTAAGTTTTGTGCACCAATATGGATACGTAATGGGTACAGGATTCAGCATTTTCTCAAAAACTAGAGTACGGGTATGTTGCGTGATTAAGGTATACATGCTGCTACGTTGGATCATTATAGGTACAAATTACAATAACGGTAAATGTTTAGTATTTTGTGAAGACTTGGGCATCTAATTATGTAAAATGTGGAGATGAGAGACTAGTTATGTGACTCATATTTAGTATTATGATAGAGGGTGGGCCTTGGCAAACGGTAATGTTGCTTACCTTGTGACCTTGAGGTCTTGAGTTCAAATCCTGGAAACAACCTCTTCACTTGCGAGGGTATGGTTGCATACATCTATCCTTTCCAGATCTCACTAGGTGGGAGCCTCGTACACTAGGTCGCCCTTTTTATATTTAGTATTACAATGTGACTAAGAAAAAATTGGGAAAATCCTAAGTTTCTAGTCCAAATTGACACAATTTTTAAACACTTTACATCAAATGAGTACCCAAGAGTTATTGGTACCCAGTTTGTTCCCGATGGCGATAGGGGTATGTCACCTCCTTTTAAGTACCCTTGCAACATAGGTTATAAGTGTAGTTTGTACATTTAAGGAATTAAGTTCTTCGATGGTATCTTCCTGTTCTTTGAATCATGTAGTTGCTTGGTTCTTCATTATAAATTTGTAGATAAATTCAGTGGAATTAAGGTTTGTAGAAGACCTTTTTTTGCTATATTGTTTTATGCTCGTTTGTTGTAGGATCTGATACTTGAACTTCTAGAAAAATAACCTCAGTAGGTTGAGTTTAATTAGTTGTTGTGATGCTGATGCTGACATGGTTTTAATCATTTGTATTTTGTTGAATTAATATAATTTTGTTGTTCACAGTGGATAGAGCCGCAGCAGAGGCAGACTCGTGCTATTATCGGCGTGAAACGAATGGGGGAGCTTGATGAGAAGCCATTTCTAAAGGCTGCTAAGAGAAAATTTAAAGCTGATGAAGCAGATCTAGAAGCTATCAAGTCGTGCTCCTTGTGGGAAGATTATGTTAGAGATCCACAATGGCATCCATTTAAAGTTTTAACAGATAAAGAAGGGAACTCCAAGGTCCATTGACTTACATAATTTCATGTGTTTAAATGGAAGTTTTGTGATTTATCTGAGGAATTGTTCATGTGGCCATTTTCATTACATGCAACCCTCTCTATGCAAGCTAAGTATTACTCAAAAATGCAATGCATCATTTTATAATTGTTACAAGTGAGGATATGCTTGGTTGCTGTTGTTGTTTAAGATATGCTGTTGGTATTGCTTGAAGTTCTATCGGCACAGCAGGATTCTGGTCATCCCTTCAGCACCGTTGGCCTGTTTCTTTCCCTGTTGTGCCATGCATATATCAATGATCTAATCCGAGTTGGATATATTTTGCAGGAAGTTTTAGATGAAGAAGATGAAAAACTGAAAACTTTAAAGGATGAGTTTGACGATGAAGTCTTCAATTCTGTGGTTACAGCTCTGAAGGAATTGAATGAGTACAACCCAAGTGGTAGATACCCTGTACCAGAGCTTTGGAATTATAAGGAAGGAAGAAAGGCTTCATTGCAGGAAAGTGTTGGGCATTTGATCAGGCAATGGAGAGCGTCAAAACGAAGAAAGTGATGCTTCCTTTCGGTGGTTAGAATTATGCAGAACTACAACTTAAATTCTTGTTCTAACATAATAGGGTCTAGTTTAAAATTATAATGCTAATACCTTAGTAATTCTCAATACCAATACTCATACTGGCAGAATTGGTAGTTGAGTAATGTTCTACCTTACTAACTAGGTAAACGAACTTATTTGCAGTATCCATCCTATGGACAAAGTAAAGTTATGTATGGTAATAGTTATTACTTGTTAGGGCAACATAGCTGACCCCCCTTTTGTGGGCATGACATCTTGTCTCACAATATGTCATTCCATGAGTTGTAATTTGTTAGAAAAATACGTAATAGTTAAAATTTTGATTTAAATACATTTATTTCAACCAGTTACAACTCATGGCACATGGAGTAACATACATTGTGAGACAGAAGATATGTTCTTTTTATGTGGCATCCCGGAAAGCATTGAACTATTATTCCCACCCCCACCCCATGTGCTTCCTTTGATTTAAACTCACTCTTTATTGGACTCATGGGGTGGGAGGATAATTGATTGGTTTTATCTTTAGGGAGTGGATAAATCATTTCATGTTAGACCTTGTATTTTTTTTACTTAATCTGCTTCTATTGTGTTTAATCCTCGGAATGAAAGTATGTGAAGAAATGAGTGAAATAGGAAGTTGGAAATTATACCCATTTTTTGGGTTCATTGAGCATTAGAATTTGCATGAGTGATAGTGCTAAGAAAAAGGTCTTGAACATGAAGACTGTATCAGGACATAGTCATTTGGCAAGAGAACAATTCTCAGTTTCCAACAAAGTAAAATAATAAAACAGTGTGGAAAACAACAAATTGTGTTGTTAGTTTTGGAATTTATTTTGTATTAGTCAGGTTTGGATTTTTTACAAGCATGTAAGATCTCATTGTAGTAGAGCATATGCATTTTTATACACAAATTTATGTCTTCAATGTTGACTTCAAACTAACTTTCACATGGGTACATTTAGAGTCTTTTATTGTTCAGACCAATGAGGCTAACATCTATTTAAAAGTGCAACCTCAATGATGCACCCGAATTATATATTACTGTTAACTATTAATCAATCCCACCAATCAGAAACATAATTCAACATGTCACAAGAAGCTGTTACTCACTCATTCACCCTCTTTTTTAATAGCATTCAATTGCACTGTCTCAGTCTCCAAAACATTGAAAATGGGCGCAAAAAAGGGTGTAAAAAGAAATGCATATTTTGTGGGAATTAACAATAAAACGATCTTGTTCTTTTTATATTAAGATAAATAGATAATGCTACTAGCGCCCTTAAGTTTTAATTCATACACGATGTATGAAAAAAATCATGTAATGAAAACTTAATAATTCTTACTTCCTTAACTAGTATCTTAGGGGACCCTCTTGGAAGGTCCTTTATATTATGAATAATGTTGATTTCACACTCTTTTCTTTGTATCACGTCCTTCTTAAAAGGACGTGGAGAGAAAAAGAGTATGATAATATCATCAATCATACTATATTAAAGATATATAAGGAGGGCGTGGTGATTGGTATAATAAGAGATTAGACTCGAAAATTCTTTCCGGTGAAAGTTTGGCCGAATTGCCAATTGGGTGGAGCAATGTTCCAAGAGGTGGAGCTGCGGTGGTCACTGCCAGTGACCCGGAATGAAACGGCCTGGCCAACCAAGACAGCGTTAGATTGCCAATTCTGACCCCAATTACGGCTCATCGGCATCCACCCGGTTCGGGAACCCTTAACATAGGTGTGAACAACGTCCCCTGCACCCGCGACATTGCTGATCAAAACAAGATTGAAATAACGAAAGCCGTTGATCGTGAACCTAATCCCACCAGGCTTTCTGCATGGCACCCTGCATAAATATCAATCAACCAAACCATTCATTATTATATCCTCTCTGCTACTTTATCTTATAGTTCCACCACATTCATTGTCCTAATAATGTACCATAACTAACTCTAGCTAAGTTGGTTATACACTTATACAGTTAGGTTTATGTATCAACTAATCAATTAAAGAGGAACATTAAGGAATAAAAAGGTTTTTTTTATGAAGATTTCACTGTTATGAAATTCTTCCTCCTATTTTTAGGCGAGTGGCTGAATCCAGATCCTCTCCTGTACTAGTCTACTAAAGGATCCAATACTAGATGAGATGGTGACACATGTACTTCAAAAAAGTAATAGTGTAGATTTTAACTATTCTTTAAAATCCTTAAACTCATTATGAACCTCACATTCTAGTATTAGATTCTTCAATACCCGAAATGATGCATACCCCTAGTGGCTATACTCACTTACTTCAAACAAACTCAACTTTTAAATTTGATCCATGTAATCTACCTACGATAGAAATTTTCCAAAAAAGATAATATAGAAAGAGAAAAAAATGGGTACCTTCGATATGCAACAGGAACAATGCCTGCACGATATTCAGCAATCTTAAGGAACATAGGCATGGCAAGATCAAAGTGTGGACGAGGTGGGTTGCACCATCCTCCATTATCATTTGGTAGAGCATAGTTTGGGGGACAGAAATTTGTGGCTGTAATAAATATTGATGGGCTTCCTGAATGGCACCATTCTTTGTCATTTGCACATTTTATCTCAAAACAAGCACCACAACTTAACCCATTGTTGAAAAGTGCTGTGCTCAATGCTGCTGTTTTCACTCCATAACCTTGGCTGTATAAGTTCCCATACCCACATGCTCCTCCTACAGTACAAAATTGTCATTTTTTTCATTAACTAAATATTCATTTTACTCGCATTCAAATTACTACGAATAAAACGTTGGTCCAGTGGTATAAGATTCTGTTAGATCTCAAGATAACCAAAAAGTCAAGAGTTTGATTCTTGAGAGCAACACTTAATAAGTACTCCGAAAGTGATTAGTTCATTACCCATAGAATGGAAGGATACCCTTAGTAGTACCAAAAAAATTAAGAGCGTAAAATGATGTACAACTTTGTTATACAAACAACATGGTTCCAAACTAATTTCATGTCAGACAACCATATTAATGTACTTAGAGGAATGATTAGGATGTAAGAATTAAAAATGTGTATTTACTATCTTAAAAAAACTTAAACATTTACACTAATATGATATTAGTTAAACAATCTATACAATGATTAAGGTTCCTATAAAGTGAACTCATCAGGAGAATAAATAATATTAATTAAAAGGTTAGATTTAATGTACTTTATAATAAAACCATAAGATAACACACTATTATTATTATAAACATAATCAACATTCAAGCTCATTCAAGAGTAGTTTTTTATCCTTAAACAACATAGTGATGAAAAGAAAACAATAAAAATATGTTACATACCCATAGTGCCAGAAGCATCAGCTCCTCCATAAAAAGTGGCATGAGCACTTTCCCAAGCACCACCACTATAAACCCCTGGAATTCTGGCCTCAACATTCCACATTAATAAGGACATAAGAAAGGTAAGGTATAGAACAATGGCCATAACCATAGCCATTTCTATTATTCTTTTGACACTAAAAGAATAAGAGAATTATAAAATGGTGAAGAGGTGGAAAATAGTGAGATATGAGAATGAGTAAAGTGGGAGAAGGGGCACTACTTAAGGACAAGGTTTGGGGTGGGGATACTATACTGACACTCTGCAATTCAGGGGTAACATATGGAATTTTTTCAACTCATTTATCATTATTAAATGCCACCTTTTGTTGTTTAATGTAAGCACCTAAAAACTTTATATTAATGTATTTTTAATATCACATAACATAGTTATATTAATTCTAAAAGTGTAAGATCATTTTGGTCCATATTTTGTATACCCAATTTAGTTGATTAAAGTGTATCAAGATCTCAATCTATAATGGTTTAAGAATTCATACACCACTTAAGCTCATTCAAGAGTATTTTTCTACAAAAAATTGTGTTGTGTGTATTTTTTTTGTTATAATTATTTGAAACTATCTCCAACAAAAGAAAATATTATTATTTTGTGTGCATATTTTCATTAGTCTAGGTAATAGTTCGAAACTCATATTTGAAATATATTATTATATAAAGTCATATATTGTCTAGTATTAGAATAGAGTATAATATTAATATTATACATTATTTCATGTTATTATGTGTACCAAATATAAATACTAGGTGGAAACACCAAATAAAAACACATCATAGTTATTTGGGTTCATGAGCGCGGTAGAACTTGTAATCCTTATTCTCTAATAATATTTTGATAGTCGCTCAATGCAGGTACAATTGGTCAAACCTCGTTACTAAAGTCTATTGTTTCTTCTCGATCTTCTATTTATTCTTATGTCCTTTATTTGATTGTTTATGATTTCAAAAATTGTTTCTACTACACCAATAATATAGTTTGGGATAACATATTATTATATTTGAGCTTCTTGGTACCACCTTCCAATTGCATTACACATATGAATTCATTGTTGCTTCATTCAACATAGTTGAAATGTGTAGGAGTGTGCCACATACGCTCTTAAAGTGCGGGTGTTGAAAATTAAGATTCTTTTGTTTCATTTCTTTTTAATTTTTATAATAACTCGCATCAATTGCGCTTATTTTTTAATATATTTATTTTCTTGTGAAGGTGGTAAGGGATGTGATCCTCCTCCAACTACGTAATCCAAAAAAAGAAAAAATAAGAACATAACAGATAATGTGAAAGGGACAAACAAACGAACCAAATCTTGGGGGAATCAATTGAATAATGAGATCATATGGATTTATTACTACAACAAGGTTAGATTTTGAGACTTAAAACCACATATAAAACGTAAAAGAAACGAAGTTATTTTTCAAAAGAATGGGTAGTTTCTCGTGATGGTGTAGTGATACAAGACTCTATTGGATTTTCAAGATCGATAATTCGATTCCTGAGAACAACACTTGTTGTGAGAGACAATCACAAACCGCGAAAGAAATTAATTCATTACACAAAAAGGTAAGGAAATACCTTAGTATTACCAATAAAATAATAATTGGATATTGTTTCGCCAATATTACTTGTGAACATTTCTAGATTCTTTTTGTTAATGTTTATGGCATTCTTGACTTTGGAATATAATTTCACTTTGCTAGAAAAAAGAAACAAAAATGTAATGAGTATGACTTAGACTTAGCGTCATGTGCGGGTGTGATTAGCGGAGTTGGGTCAGCATAAGACATAATGCATTGCAATCAATAATAATTACCTTATACTTTTATTTTTAATTTTAGACTATCCCTTTATTTTTTAAATACAAATCCACTCTAATTATGTGATATATATGGATTTGTAACCAATAACAGTTAGTCTAATGATAAAAAGCCTTGTTAGATTTTCAGAGTGATCAAAAGATCAAGAGTTTGATTCCTGTGAGTGACAATTGTTAGAATGGGCAGCCACAAATCCCGAAAGAAATTAGTTTTTCACCTAAAATGTGAGAGAATATTTTTGGTAGTACCAGACTAAGGAGATATGTGGAGTTTTTGTGTGTACAAGGAACCTTACACCTAGCTAACATTATAAATTCAATAGTATTGCCTATAACATTGCATCTATATAAAAGGAGAAAGGGGTCCTTTTTTACTATTGAATAAACAGATTGAAAAGTAAGATAGTAGCATTGGATGCCCCAAACAGAAGATGGGAAAAAATCAAAAGATGTTTGATGATAACCAACTTCCTGTTTATCTCATAATAATTGTGTTAGTTTGTTCATCATTTGATTTGATGCATCTTTTTGGACTTAAGTAGTGAGAGTAACATGTATATAACTCTTTCTAACCCAAAAAATATAACATTTTATTATATTGTTAGAGCAATTTATAAACATAGTATTAGCTTGTAATTGCATTTTAACTTTCTTTCTATAAAATGTTATTTGTTGAAGCTTTTATTTTTGATTAAAAAGTTTTTTTTTTCCAAAGCTTCTAGCTGGGATAATTGGTTTTTTAGTTTTGTTTATTTTTTATAACCCATATATCTTTCCCTTTTACCCTTGCTTAACCCATAGTTTATTTTGTAGATCATCTAATTTGTAGTGGGTGTGCATGCAATGGTAAAAAATGTATTGGGTTATAGAAAGTTATGTTGATAAATATTTGTGTAGGTTTATAGTAATGGCCCTTGTGGTATGTGAAAAGGGAATGCATGCATTTGCCATATATCACTTTAATTTGTATTGCTATTCTCTTTTCAATTGGGAAACACTCAATTATTTGTTTGCTACCAACATTTGGGGCAACATGCAAGCCCTTAAATTCAAATGATATTGATGCAATAATTAGGTTTAATCATGTCAATTAGTTAATTTTTTTGTACTATCAAGGGTATCATTACCTTTTTGGGTAAGGAACTAATCTCTTTCGGGGTTTGTGACTGTTCCTTCTAATAAATATCGCTCATAGGAATCAAACTCTCGACCTTAGGGATCCAATCAAACCCTACACCACTAGACCAACATCTTGTTGATAGTCGTGTCAAGTAGATATGATCACAAGTTAATTGAATTGAAGAAAAAAAGTAGATGGATGGTTTAGCAAGGATTTGATTTTCCTTGTATTTTTAATGACAAAAATGTTATTCTATTATATATAAAAAAATAAAAATATATCATATTATTTTTCATTTGTTTTTTGTAGTACTTATCACTATCCTTACTCAAAAACTCCAAAATTTTCTCGTTACCCTCTTCTTTTTGGTTGTATTGTCTTTGTCAATAATACTATATATTCTACACTTAACTCAATCTAATGCACATGTTTGATTTTTTAGCAATTAAACAAAATGATGATTCCGTGTTAAACCATGTACGACATAATTGCCTATGGGTTGAGACGTTGACTAAGCTTTTGGAATGTTTAAGATTGGATGTTATTAATCTAAAGCATTTTAAACTTGTTTCTATCCCATATGAATACACATGCATGAGACAATATTTTTTACATATAAAACAGAATAATTACACTCTTACTTGACTTTTAATCTACTATTTCATAATTCTATACTACATGTCACTATCTCTATCGGATATTGGATATTCTAATATTGGAAAGGATCTCGGTTCAAATTTTGTAATTGCATTCTTTGCATAATTCCATTCATTCCTTATATATGCTTTGAAAAGTTGCCCTTCGTGTCCCTCTCTTTGGTTCTATTATGGGACAAAGTTGCTTCTACTTTTTTAATTGTTGAAGGCAAGAATAATGCATACGAAAATGGAAGATAGTTTTTTTTCTTCCAAACAACATGCTGATTTATATGAAATGAAAAAAGCTGAAATTTTATGACTGATTCAATTATTAATGAATTTAACTCTTGAAATGAATGGAGAGAATCACTTTAAAAGAAGTAATTTTGTCTTTCATACACTATATTATGATTTTGCATTAATAAGCTATTTTGCATCTTTGATACAATTAGCTAGGTAGGGAATAAGGATTATATGGTACCTAATCACTGTCATTTGCTGACTTTGTATTTATAATTTTTGTCAACAATTTTTCTTTAGATGACTTTGAATTGAGTATTTTTCATGTTTGGTGGCTCTCATTTTGCTTTCCACAACCACTATAATTCTCACAGTGCAATATGGTGTCACATATTTAGGCTTGATTGTTGGAGGCATGAACCAAGAATAATGACTTTTCATATATGCATGCATTCTACAATCACTTTTCCCTTTTTAATTAATTAAGCAAAAATGTAATGGTTTGGTTGAAATATTATCACTCTCTTTACCTTAAATATGACTTTCTTATACTTTGAATAAAGTTAATTAGAGCATCTACACTTGAGAACAAAAATTTCATTCTTATTTGGGTCTCACATATTATTTTATAATTTATTACTACTCCTCATAAAATAAGAACAACATATTTTTTTCATACAATAGCAAATATCATTTTTATTCTTATTTAGGTCTCACATCATCTACTTTTTCCCTATGACATCTACCTTTCTCCTCACTTTCCTTTGGCTAAGAACAACCAAGAATTGTTCTTATTTAAGAACAAAAATCAGAAAATAAGAATAATACAGTGGATAACAGAGTAAGAATGTTCTTATTCCATTAAGAACAACCTTAATAACAACAACTTTCGTTACTCTACTACTCACAAGTCATACTTTGAATAAATTTAGTCACTAGTTTAAAAGACATCATTTATCACAGAGTACTATTTTTGTTACTTTTTGTTTTTAAATTTTTTCTTTCATTTATGTAACAATATCTTATTAATCCAAGACAAAGAATGAGACATCATTTAGAACAAGTGATTTATGTCGGTTTCAACTACCCACAATTAAGCATCTAGTTCTCTCATTAGGAGCATATGTGCATGAAGATTAATGTCTTAAATTGAAAAGTAAAATTTTATTTAGCACGTAATTAAGTGGTCTCTTTCTAATATTCTCTAGGCATACAATTGTATGAATAGGGTTCGGATTGGAGTGAAACCATTGCACATGCTCTTTGTCACAAAGCCAAAAGTCTAAACATGGCAAGTATGTTTGGTGAGATTCAACCAAATCTTGTATACATAGATATTATTTTGCACTAATATGAATACTTTATTTTTCATTAAAAAAAATTATCAATTTTTTAATGAGTGATTTTCTTATTACTAACAAATGAAATAGTATAAAATAATGGATATATAAAATTTCTTTTTGTTGAGAATAAAGATAAATTGAGAAGATATATGGAACTTGTCCCCCACCAAGTGTTGAGTTGATGTTAAGTTAATCCATTTCCATCATTTTCTATGATGTTCCTCCCATGTGCTATTTTATCCCAATAAAAATCGTATCAATGATATGAATGCAACTTATTTGTCAAATTTTGATGCTGGCTAGCTATGACCCATTAGTAATATCACCCCATTAGGACAAGGCAAAAATAAAAGAGTATATGGATTGGTTTCAATCAATGTCACCAACACACTTAAGTTATAAGGTAGTTAATTCATTTATTTTATCCAAAAAATATCTATTATTTTATTTTGAAAGAAAAAATATCATTACAGTTTATATATAAGCATTGATATATATTTAGAGTATAGAAGATTTACATTGGTCTGAAATAGAACAATTCCTCCTATAGAAAAACAGAGGGGATTACATTTATTTGAAAAATGTGATGAATATAAGGAAAGGGCCTTGGTGGAAAGTACAATGGAACACTACATTATGGGCTTGTTCTGGCTTTGTATTACAAAGAGGATGAAGATCATTTGTCTCAAACCAATCATATATTGACATGTGAATAAAAGAAAAAATTTAAAAACAAAAAATAATACAAATTATTATTTTGATTGACTTGTGATAGAGAATGAGACATTGTTTGTAAGAATTGCTTTATAAATGAGCTAATAGACAGATAACTTAATTAATGTTAGGAAATCACACTTGAATGCTCCATTTTAGTGCTCATAAAACAACAAAATGCTTTGGAATGATATAATGGTTGATATTAAATATCAAATTTCCATTTTCTAATTTGATAGGTTCATGTGATGTGAACGTGAGTGAATAATATAATGTATATCACACTATGAGGATGATATAAACAAAATATACACATATGTCAAATTTAGGTATTCAAATCATGAAATTGTAGCAGAAAAGAACAACTAATCATAAGAGAGTTTGTGTGTGGGAGTAATTTACAGAGAGATTACAATTTACAAGTGCACATACTAATTTGCACTCAATGATGCTCATGTCAAAAGTTGCAAAATTAGCCTACAAGAAAGGTTGAAAATGTATTATTAAGGAACCATAATGATGCATTGGAGAAATGTGCATTCAAAGTTGGACCATTTTACTATATTAATTGAGCAGGAGATTATGCATGCTAACAAATCAAGAGACAAACTTTAATCAAATTCATATGAAAGTTGAGTTGCTATAATATATCCCTAAACCTTTCATGTTCCTTCTTTATACTCTTTTCCTTATTCACTTATTCTTAACTGCCTATGATATTAAGTTCCAACAACCTTAGCATCATAAAGTGTTTGAGATGGTAGGAGTAGGAAGCATTTAACCATGGTTTTAAAATATGTCCGATATCGATATCAGTAATAGATATTATACCTATAGGAGTAGCCATACAACTCGAAAGAGATTAGTTCGTCCATTACTTAATTTCTGCCTAAATAATTAGGATAAAGATATAATTTTGATACACTCTTAATATAAAAGTTACTTGTACGGCAGAGATGAGAAACAAGGGAGATATGAAGAAAGTAGAAAATATGAAAAACAAGGGAGCTTCATTTGCCTTAATCATTTTCATGATTTGGGTCATTATTTGGAATAACTTATTTGGACTTGCAAGAACAGCTTATAAAAATAACTTATGAGCCTTATTAGCTATGACAACAATATAAACCCTGGATGCAATGGTATTTTTAGAGGGTATAGAGACTTGAGAGACCATAATGCAGCACATATCAAAGGCTCTTTTGAGAATAATTTGGATGTCTAACAAAAAATGAAATAGTCAAGTTAGACATTTTTATCACAAAAAGAACTGGCCTGTGCATGATCCTAAGCTTAATCTAAAGCAATGCATAATGGCTATGCTCATATGGATTTGGGGTGCACGGACGCTACTTGCTCATCTGGTATAACTGATTATGGTCGGGCTCGAATAGGGTCGGGTCTTATCGAATCTAGGATCGGGTTTAAAAATTAGACTCAGTCAATATTTAGGACCAATTAGGGGGACGAGCATGACCTGTCTCATCCCATGGTCACTCACTCATTATTTTTGTATGTGTCTCTATTGAACTGTGTATAGAATATCGATACCTCTTTGGTCGAAAATATCATTGATTATCTACATTATATATGCATGATTAAATATATATATATAATTCTATATTTCAAATTACATATCTATAATAATAAGTAAAATTGAGAAGTCTTTATCTAAAATAATATGCATTATATCGGGTCTAGGTTATGTTAGAGTTCAAAGGCTAACTCAGTCGACATTTAGTGTCGAGTTAGGGCTAGTTTGGATTAAAAAAAAGGATCCAACCAACATTTAGAGTCGGGTAAATGACAAATCTTACCGGCCCATGTTCACCCCTACTATGGATAAATCCATTTTATAACATTTACTATCTTTAAGAATTATTATTGTTTCATTAACCAAATACAAATTCCATTCCTCCTTTCCTCCTCTCTCCTGCCACAAAAGAATAATAGTACATAGTAATTCATATCTAAGTGATGGAAATTACAGTGATGATGGTGGACATAAGAACAACCATAGTTGTCAATTAATCCAAAAGAATGACATTTCTATCATATACACATGTTAAATGGCATTCCATGAAGAAATGTTGGAGCATGTGTATTTATGAATTGCAAAGTTTAGAACATAGTTGTTGAGCCTTAAGGGAGCCAGTATCTGAAAGAGGAAAAATGTCACTTCTCCCATTGCTCAAGCATGTTATGTTAAGTTGGTTTCCCATTTGGATTGTCTGCAGAAACATATCACTATATATTAGTATCAAATTCAACTTAGAAAAAAGATAACAACATTGTTTAACAATGTCCTCAAATGTTTGGAATTGTGAGTACATCATCACTCACCTCACAATACAATTGTTCTGTTTTGCAGCTCCATTTTGAGGTAGGGACACAACTTAAGTAATGACACCATGAACAACGCTCATTCAAGTTAACACCTCGAAGGAGTAAAACTAGCCCCGTAATCAATCTGTTAAAATCATCCAAAGATAAAATCACAAAGATGAAATAGTACTATATAATTGTAGTATGGATTTGTTAAATCTTTGGGCATGTGCAAGAGAAACATAAACAATATGATATGTAGTGATAAAGGATATATAAAGTGCTAAGAAAAATATCTTATGGCATTGCAAGCTTGATAGAATTCATTTATCTTTGCACTTAAGCTTTGGCTCTGTGGTAGTTTAAGTCCCTACTAAATAAGCTAGCAATTTCTAACACTTTAAGACAAAGAAGAAAAGATTCATTTTTTTTGTATATAAAAATAACATAATGCATGAATTGAACACATTTTGAGGAGAATCAAAAGCTATCCAGAAAAAAGAGAAAAAAAACAGCTTTCCAATACTAATGTATGTCTGATAAAGATTTGAAAAGCCCATGACCAGAATAGTACTAAGAAGCTAGAAAAACAATCCTTTCTAGTCAAATCTCTTTGATCAGAAAATCAATGCAGGGTGCTTGAAAAACATGTATATCAGTGAAATCAGATCAGCAAACAAAATAAAGTGTAACACTAAGAAGAACAAAAAAAGTGAAACTTACCCTGCAAGCAATAGTATGAAAGAGATGACCCACAATACATACTGGTAAGGTTTGTGCTTATATTTCACAGGATGTACAGCATGTCCATGAGGAGAATTCTGTTGGCTAACCCACTTAAATTGCGGTCGAATCAGAAAGACGCATCCGAGAAGAAATCCAGAGACAAATCCTCCAATATGAGCAAAATTGTCCACATGTGGAAGGATTCCAACAGCTAAATTGATCACAACAATAACTATTAGAGTCAACAATGCAGCACACTGCAAAACAACACAAAAGTTGAAAAGGAAAAGAGTTAATATAACTATTAGAGAGATTATTTCTTAGGAAGTACTATTGAATTTAACACATTGATTGGCTCATTCACCTTATTGGCATAGATTGTCCAATTCATTAAGAGCTCGGATAGCATGCCTCCTAGCAAGCCAAACAATGCACCAGAAGCACCAACTGAGATACCTGATTGTATGAATAGTGCAGATAACAAACTCCCTCCAAAACCAGATATCACATACAGAAATCCAATCCTCACTGTAAAAAGTTCAAGCAAAACTGAGAAAGTGGATACTATTGTTCTTAAGAGTTAACAAGCACCTAATAATTATAATTGTAGATCATGAAAAAAAAAGTGTGAAATGATATTATATTGGAACAATGCAAGGACAATTACCAGAACCATACCAAATCCAAATTCTTGCTCAAGCCGAATTCCAATAAAAACAAGACTCAACATGTTGGCAAGTACATGAACAACCCCACCATGCAACCAAATACAAGAGAGGAGACGCCAAGCTTGGTGTTTTTGAACCACTTTATCTACTTCTAGAGCACCCATTTTGCCTAATCTGAACAATAAACACATAACAAAACATAAAATGATAAACATCTACACCAAAACAAAAAACACCATAGGGTGTTTAAATTTTGATGTGGAAGAAACTTCACTTATGTATGATAAAAATCTGGTTTTTTGTTTGTGAGAGAATACGTGTAAATGAAGCAATGGAGAAAGAGAAGAGAGAACTAACGTGATTGAAGAAGGACCAAAGAGGGGATTCTCTCTAAGAGGTTGAAAGGAGAATCTTCCAAGAAAAGGAGCAACACAAGAAGATGAAGGAAATGAATGGTTAGGGCAATCATTAACATACATGGTGACAATGAATATAGTAATATTTGCCACCACAAATGACGGTACCAGCCACGGGAACCACCGTCTAAATAGGCTGAAGTCACGATCCCTTTCACGATCACGTTCACGTTCATGGGTAGGATTCAACGGTGGCGGAGGAGAGAGTGGCGGAGGAGTTCCACGGCCGGGATGAACGGTGCTTGCGACACGGCGTGGATGAATCTTAACCTCAACCTCAGGAGAACCCGGAGGAGATGGGTCCCTCCCCATAATCACAAGTTGATGGTGTGAGTAATGAATATTATGTTCTTCAGAGGAGGGAGAGAGAGAGAGAGAGGAAAAGAGGTTGAGGTTATTGTCGCAACTTCTAACGTTGTTGTTGTTTTGTGCTTTTAACCTTGGAACAGGTAATAATTTGGTTATATTTGACTCTCACGTTGCATTACTTTCTTAAGTATATATATGGATACTAGGAAAAAATTTAACTTCTTCTTTTGACTTATATATGCTAGTATTAAATTCTAAATCTAATTTAGATACGGAACAGCTAAAATTATTATGTTTTTATGGGTCGAGTTTACATTTGATATCTTATATTAGTTGAAAAAATATATTTAAGTTAAAAATTAAATAATAAAATATTTTTCTGACCAATAATAAGAAGTGACATATAAAATAGCACACACCTTTGAGAACATAAGATATGCTCCCATTTTCATGTTTTTATTCAACCAACTTTTTTTGAGAAATATAAAATGTTATTATGTATTTTTAGAATTTATTTTTAATTTAGTAATATTCTCTTATTGAATGAGAGCAGAAATAGGAATAAGTGATTTATGTTACAAAACAATATTCACTAACCAATTAAGATGCATGAATCATTATTTTGTTTTAAAAAAATTATTTTATTGTAAATAAAAGTATACTATACCATTATATTTATTTTTTCCACATGACTTTCCTCTCCACCTCAAAATTCTGACTCAAGCAAAATATATCACAACTTTACCATTTTGCCTCATGAGAGAAAAGCATTAATTACCCACCAAAACTGGAATGAATGTTAATTGATTTCATTTTTTTAATTATTCAATTTACCTTTAATGCACTTTTAAAACATAAACATGGTGCGTTGGGTTTTCTTTTCCAGCTGACTTTTCCTCTTCTCCCACTCTACAAAGGAATGTAAAGGAATACATATTATCTTCACAATTTGTATCATTGAATATAAAAATATTTAATAATTAAATTTTTATTTTAAATATTTTTTTCAACAAATAACAATAGTATAGTTTATAGGATAATAAATATCCTCCAGAAATTAAAACTACTCAAAAAGGAAAGGCATGTCATAAAATATATATATATATATATATATATATATATATCATAAAACTTGTTTTTATCCATAAACTATTATTATCCATAAACTATTATTGTATATACCCATTGTGAATACTTATTGGTACCCAAATGTCATATTTTTCAAATTTAAGGAGATGCATGACTAAATCCAATATGTGGAGTTTTAGATAAAAATATATGATCTCAAATTTATTTACCTTGAAAATTCATCTTTCTAATTAAAGTTTTGTTGACTTGTCATGTGCCTAGCATTTGCAAGAATATATTGTATTTTGGGGCTATTACATTTTTTGTTGGTGAATCTCTATATTGGTTTGATCTAGTAGGGTATGTAGGTCAGTCAAATCTAGATTTCCTATCTCTTGGACACATTTATCTCCCAAATGAATGTGTCATTCAATTGATTAGAAAAATTATAAAAATAAAAATATATTACTTGATATAATTAATTAGAAAAGTCATAAGTATTTTTATTTTTAGCGACTCAATGACATAGTGATTATTTATCTATGTTGAGTCAATGGAAGGCTCCCTTTAGAAGAGAATAAAATACTGCACGAATATTTAAGTTTTAGGTGGCACGCTCATAATATTCGTGGACCTAATATGTCATATGTCAAAATTGAGATATTACATTTATAAATTTATATGATGTTTGATTAAATCATGTAAATTTGGTATAAATCCAATTCAAATGGGTTAAATCATGTAATCTGAAATAACATGCTTCATCTATCGAGACAGTTTGATTTAATTAAAAAAGAGTTGCTTGCAAGTTTACCTTTATTTTACGGATAAACCCTATAATAATAAAATACCAATTAGATTGTGTCAGGACCTGGCTCCACTTTATTCAAATGTATATAAGGGCCTCACCTAAATTTAAACTTGTTTAGTGACATTATATTATTGCTCTTTTTTTTTTTTTTTTTTTACTGATGCAATTACTTTTTGGTGGTTGGAGATAACATTTTAAGTTTTAGTTTTCTTTATAGCATATAACCTATTATGTCATATTTTTATATTTTTGTTAGAGAAAAGCTAAAAATATATAATTATTAATCATATATGAGGTTATTCAATTTGATCAAAATGATTTACTCGATTAAACTTTATATGATAGTTCTGTTAATTTGATGTTGAGTTTAAGTATTATAACCCCGACTGAATTGCTGAAATATGAAAGGAGTGAAAATTGGTTGTACATATAGGAAGAAGAAAAATGTGCAGACCATTTTAATTGAATGAAATGAAATGCATGTAAAGAGCATACATTGAAGCTAATTAGAATTTGGTGGGTAATTAATGGTGTAATCTACTAATACCTCTAACTAATATTATAAAGAGTAATTCTGACTTACCAGAACAACCAGCGTTTGTAGTCCAACGGTTAGGATAATTGCCTTCCAAGCAATAGACCCGGGTTCGACTCCCGGCAAACGCATAACTTTTATTTTATATATCATTATTAATTAATAAACATAATGGTGCATATAACCTTGTTTGATATCATTATTAACCAATAAACATAATGGTTAGCCTAATAGCTTAAGTTGATGCATGCCACTATTCTACATTCAAATTTCTTTTTTTTCTTTTTCTTTCACCAAAATTTTAAGAAATATAGAGCAAGGTGACATAAAAGAATCTTATAATGCAAAAGTATTGAATTGCATTAAAAAAACAAGGTTTACAAATTACAATTAGAGAGTTTAGAAATTGATTCCCAACCCTCAAAATCCCTCACCCTATAATAGAATGAAATTCCAAATAGATCATTTTTATTATTATTCCACTACTTCAAAATAATCATTAGTGATGGTAAGGATTTATCTCCAAAACACCAAAAAATGAATGACATGAGAACCTTGGAAGTAAAGTCAAAACTCAATTTCCATTTATTTTGGCCATAAAAAACGATCAATGCTCCATTTCCATTTATTCCTGTTTCTGCTACACGCACGCTACAACACAAAACCATTCACTAACAAAACCACCAACTCCATCGAATCCCATTTTCTCTAAACATTTTATAAAATTTTACTATAACTCATCACCCTTATTGAAAAGAAACATTTTTTATGTAATTTGATTTGGTTCAGCGAAGAGGGTCATCGTCAAGTTCCTTCCTTTGTGTATAATATTGTGAATTAGGGTGTTATAGAGAGATGGGTAGCCCTAAAAAGAATGAAAATAAGGGCTTTTTCGCTGCCATGAGTTCTGGAATATCCATGTTCAGCAGTGCAATGCATCGATCTGTCAATGGGTATTTTATCATATTTGTAATGCATTGTACTTGTATCATCATATATTGTATCCTTACTTATATATATAATTATATACACACATATAATCTTGGATTTTGATTTTGAAGTGACATTGACAATGTTTTATGCTTGTTTAATGTTGCTATTTATTATTACTTGGAGCTTGTTGTGAATTTATGTGCTTCACCTTGCATTTGTTGTTAGTTATCTAAATGCAACTATTGATGCACATATTGTGTGTGTGCGTGACACTTAGGACATTCAATAGAAAACTAGCAACACACAATTTTCAACACTCTCAACATCACATTTTATTTTACTGCATCTAACATGAACTCGTGTTGAAAAGAGCTTGTTGTTAACATTGCTCTATTGTATATAGTATCCACACAACACTAGTATGATACATCTCAATTGCACAGATAAGCAAGCATGCATTTGAAGTAAAAACACGATATTTTAGTTATAACGAAGACATGATGTTATTCTAGTTAGAGTATTATTTCAAATGTTTAAAATGGGGTGTAGAGATAATTGTCGGTTCGGTTGGTCCTACCTCTCAAGTCTCAACACCATTCTATACTCCTCTAGCAAGACTTATGGGCAGTTTCCCATCAAGGATCTGCATTCAAGAGTAGTATTCATCAGTTTTATCTTCCAAAATTTCAAGTTCTGGTGTTAAAATAACTGAAGTGTGACTGTTTTACAGCAACTTCTATTTACATAATTTGGCTATGACCAGTTCTATCATAGAGTTAGATTCAACCTGTTGGAAAAGGTAGTTGTTTGTTGAGCACACACTTACAAATTACTTAATTTTCAAGAAATGAAGAAAGGCAATGAAAAACTTTCAATCCATAAGCATCATTTTATAATTCTATATCCTTTTTTGTTTCATTTTTTTATACCTTTTTCAGTGGATCTTGTCAGGTTTGTCACTAAGAAATGTAGTGATTTTGATAGAAATGTAAGCATATGTCTGTTTTTGCCTTTTGATTATAGGTTTCTAGGATATGAAGGGGTAGAAGTCATAAATCCCGATGGAGGTAAAGATGATGCAGAAGAGGAAGCTCAGAGAGGGAGATGGAAACAGGAGGTGCTTATTTTGTTTTTTTTTTATAATTTTCTTAATGTTTTTATACTTCAACTTTCAGTATGCTATATTTTGTACTCCCTGTTTTGGCATGGCAATTGACAGTTATCACTCCTCTGCGATTTTTTAGGATTCTGCACTTCTTTTATTTCTATGCAAGCCTGATAAATACTTGTTTGTGAATTGTGATAACACCATTATCACTCTTTTCATCTCTGTCTCTTTTATACAGGAAAGAGATGGTTACTGGAAGATGATGCACAAATATATTGGCTCAGATGTAACATCAATGGTAACGCTACCGGTTATTATTTTTGAACCAATGACTATGCTTCAAAAGATGGCAGAGGTTGGCATAGCTTTAGCTGTTTTCATTGTTTAATTCTTTTATTTGTTTGTCTTGCTTCTATATTGAACTTTGAATCACTTGAACTAGTTAATGGAGTACTCCTACTTGTTAGATCGGGCAGATGAATGTGAGGATCCATACATGCGGCTGGTGTATGCATGTGAGTTATCCCCCCGGCTTATTTTCTCTCTCTTCATCCTTTCAATTGAATTGAATTCTTATCTTATGATAATGGAGTCATAGGTAAAGATAAAAATACATGAAAAACTAGAAGCCACGTGAAGCATTTTAACTAGGTTTGATTTGTGACAAGGATGTATTTGCTTTACCCCAATTATTTTCAGCTCAGGCTTATTGTATTAGATCTTGTTTTTTCTAAATGTACATTCGTATTTAAGTATCTACGTGTTTTATGTATTTGCTTTCTGATTATTTCCCTACTTCTGTAACTTATCTAATCATGACAGCATCTTGGGCAATATCTGTGTATTATGCATACCAAAGGACCTGGAAGCCTTTTAATCCTATTCTCGGAGAGACTTATGAAATGGCTAACCATGGTGGAATTTCATTCCTTGCCGAACAGGTATCTTTTAAGTATGTGATTCTCATGGGAACTCCCTCTACCCCTCCCTCTTTTTTAGATCAAGTTTCCTTTGTTATGCATGCCAGTATCCGGAAGAACTGCCATCTGCTTCTCATGTTTGTTTTATTTTGCATTGATAGGTCAAAACATAATTTATGGATTTTTTATTTACTCTTCTCTCTGTTATGTTGTCCTCTACATTATATGTCTTGTAAATATATACTTTTAATTTCAGGTGAGTCATCACCCCCCTATGAGTTCTGGACATGCCGAGAATGAGCATTTTGCATATGACGTGACTTCAAAGTTAAAAACTAAGTTTCTGGGAAACTCTGTTGATGTTTACCCTGTTGGAAGGTGATCCATGCATTGCATTTGTTTAGCTGATTCCCTTACTGCCATTCCAATTTCTGTGTTCACATGACTCACTGCAGAGTTTGCTTGTCGTCTCTGTGCTCTTGAGAGCTATTTATTTCATGTTAAACTATTGGGTTGTGAGTTTTTTCTATCCGATAGAGGCATATTATTTTCGATGCATATTTGGCATGTTTGTTCTAATCTAATCACAATGCTTTCTGAGAATCTCACAAGTTTGTCACCTTTTGGTTTTATAATCCAGATATTCAGCAGACTCATCGTTCTCTTAATTTCTTTTCCGGGTCAATTGCTTTCTAGGAAGTAATTACATGTTTGTGGATCATTGTTTGCAGAACACGTGTAACCCTCAAGAGGGATGGTGTAATCTTGGATTTGGTGCCACCTCCTACAAAGGTTAATAACTTGATTTTTGGCCGAACTTGGGTTGATTCACCTGGGGATATGATAATGGCGAATTTGACAACTGGGGACAAAGTTGTACTATACTTCCAACCATGTGGATGGTTTGGGTATGTCACATATCATATCATTTCTGTTATTGGGTTTTGATTCAATTTTGGGCAGTTTTGTCAGCACTACTACAGTTTGACTTCTATATATAAGTGTATTGAAATTGAAATTATTGTATGGGATTTTTATGGAATTAAATGTCCCTGATTCACCTAATTATGTGATTTGGTTTTCTAGTACCAAGAACGTACTAATCGTATACATTTAGATATTAACTTTTTCAACAACTACTTAGTGTTGGTTTATACAAAATTTCTTATATCAATGGTTAAGCTCTATCTGATTCCTGGTATCTTGCAGGGCTGGTCGGTATGAAGTAGATGGATATGTATATAATTCTGACGAGGAGCCTAAAATATTGATGACCGGGAAGTGGAACGAGTCAATGAGTTATCAGCCTTGTGATTTGGAAGGAGAGCCTCTTCCAGACACAGAATTGACAGAGGTAGTTAAACTAAATTATAAAGATCACGAACATTACCTGATATAGAATGGAACTTTGTTTTTAAACTTGATTCTTTCATTTGAGTGTTAATTGTGAATTCTTTGATCAGAAGTTAGAAGTGTCAGCTATAAAAAATCCGACATTCTGAAATAGTATTTTTTATTAACTACTTTTTTCCGATACATTAACTCGTGCATAAATACCTCAATGTTACTTACAAACACATGAATGCAGGTTTGGCATGTTGCTGATGTTCCAAAGAATGATAAATTCCAGTATACATATTTTGCGCATAAAATAAACAGCTTTGACACTGCCCCTAGAAAATTGTTGGCATCAGATTCTCGTTTACGCCCAGATAGATATGCACTTGAGATGGGTGATATGTCCAAAGCTGGTGCAGAAAAGAGCAGGTCCTTTACTTTTCTTTCATTATCCGCATGCCCTGAAATTTTAACTATCAGTTTTGCAAGATCAATGTTATCTTCGTTAATTACTCGCCGCATTTATTATAACAATCTGGGGATGAACGAGATTGAATTTGCTTCTTTCAAAAGAGTAGGTTATCAATTAACTTATTTGACAAAAAAATAAGCTAGCAGTTTGTGTTTGGCAGAAGAGCTTAACCTCATATTTTATAAGCTACTTGAAGTAGTTTATGACTTGTAAGCAATGAACTTGTATTAAACAACGCCTTTATCAGCTAGGAAGAAGATAAATTCCAGGTCCACTCCCATCTCATTTCTCGTAGCCCGAAATCGGGAGGAAGAAAAGTTGAGATATTGGACGGAATAGAACTGAACCCATTCCAAGAGGTTCAATACGTTTCCATTCGATTTTAAACAATCCAAACAATGGAACCTAGTATGATTCCATTTTATTCGGTTCCGTTCTTTGTTTCATCCATTTCTATCATTCTAAACATAGCCTAGTTTCATCATGTATACACTTGAGGTTGTTTTCTAGGATCCTTATGTTGTGTTGTGTCTTTTCCCTTATAGGTTAGAGGAGATGCAACGCGCCGAAAAGAGAACAAGAGAGGCTAAAGGGCATAACTTCACACCAAGATGGTTTGATTTAACAGAAGAAGTGACATCAACTCCTTGGGGTGATTTAGAAATCTACCAATACAATGGTAAATACAATGAACATAGAGCTGCTATAGGAAACATTGATGATTTTGATAATAAATCAATTGAGTTCAATCCATGGCAGTATGGTAATTTGTCCACAGAATGAACTAGTTGCATTTTCCCCCTCTTTTTATTGATTGATATGGCAAAGAATTATGGGGTGCCTTGTGTAAATTGTATCTACAGTTCATTTCTACCTTAACTGATCTTAGTATTTTAATTGAAATATATATGTTATGCATGGATAGCCCTATTCAATCACATGCAGTATATTGCGGAATCTTTGTATATATGGTAAATGATATATTGACTGTGTATAAATCTTATACTGACAGTACATAAATATTACACTCTTTTCCCGGTCAAACAACATACTACTTTTTTTAGTGATCAATCACATGTCCTATGGATCAATATTATATATTATTTGGCAGCAAAAGATTATGGATTCCATGAAACTATCAACCCTCTCAATGATTGGTCTTCTTTTAATCTTCAATGATTTTTGTAGGAGCATATTTGCTGTCGTATTATCACTTCTGATTGGTTGAAATTTTTTTATTTAAATTATAATTATTAAATATTTTTATGATCAATCACATCTCTTGATAGATGAAGTGACACAAATCGGTAAAACAACAAATGTGAATCAGATTTTCGTGGTGTGTTATTGCCTAGCCATGACTTATTTATGTTGTAGTTTGTTTTGTTTTCTTTTGTGTGTGGCACTAACCCAAGAAATAAATGTATAAAATGAACAAATAAATGTTTAAACATCGTAAGTTATTATTTATTATATAATCTTTTTTTCTTCTTCTTACACACGGGTGATATATGAGTACATGTTTATTGCATGTCTTATTGAAATTTGGTCAGATAATTTTATTAACTAAAGTCATTTGTACTATCTTGTAATTAAATCTCTACGTTTGATAATGCTATTCGATTGGGCTTATTTAAAAAAAAACTTGTGTGATTCATGCTTGGACTTTGCCCAAAATAATATAAAAAAAATACATATGAAATTAAGTAAATAAACTGAAAAACAATGCTTGAAAAATTAATCGCTTTTGCCGATGTGTGACTATCACTCCCAATAAGTGTTATTCTTATAAATCGAATCATTGATCTTTTGGTCTATATAGGAATTCGTTGAAATCTTATACTACTAGACTAATATTGTCGATAGACCATATCTTTTAAGCAAATGTGTCTATGTGTGCGTGCATTATGTGATAATGGTCCATTACGTATAACTCTGGAAATTCAAATAACAAGGCATGTGGAACATTATAGTTAGCTACTAGTGCAATATGAATACTTGGTTTGTGAACCACAAAAATACAAAATAAAAAAATAAAAGGTTGCTTCTTCCTCAAGATTTACGTGATGGATGGAGAAAGTTAAAACCTTGTCAACCAAGAAACACTACTTATCCAATAGTGATGATTGAAGAAGTTCTAATAAAATAAAAATTATAATCCATTCAACTCAGTGGTTATGGATTTAAATCTTAATTATCAATTTGTCTAATATTCAATAAACTTGTTACAAACACCACTATGAGGCCCCTAGATCAAACATAAATAAATGAAATGAAATATTAACCATCACAACTAAAAAAATTCAACAGTTTCTTAACACCAAATAGAAATGATTGGTTAGGACATTGGCACCTATTTTGTTTGTAATATGATACAATTTTTTCTTAAATTGTGTACCCACTCGAGATAGTGAATACCATTTTAATTTAGTTTATAAACAAAACAAGATAGTGAATACCATTTTAATTTTTTCAATTGAGAGGTCATAATAGATTTTATAAAAAGAGATAACATTTTTTAGATTTGAATTTGGACATATATACTTCATTTCTACCATTGAACTAACTCAAGTAACTTGATAGGCAGTAAAATATTTTTATTAATATCTTCATTCTACTTCTCATTTGGTTAAAACAATAAACCAAAGTTTTTTTCAAATTCAGTTAGAAATCCGATCACTCGGATCATTCGGTCTAGTCATCACAATTTACTATAAACTAGTTAAAAACTTGAAAAAACAGTTATTCAGTATAAAAAAATTTGAAAAAAAACTTATTATCAAAAAGATTCTATAATGACTTAATAGGTACATGTGAAACCTTAAGTTTGAGAGTATTTATTTAAAGCCTTCTTATTCAAAATTTTATATAGTTGATTATCATTGATAATTATAAATAAGGAACTTCATATTTCATATTAATTATCAACTTGATCTTATATTCTCATTTTGGTTATTGTTTTAAAATATTTATATAAAGAAGCAATGAAATCAACTTTTCACTATTTCTAGTACAAATCTATTTGGAAAAAAAGGAAACAAAATGAACAAATTATAATTTAATTAGAAATATAATAAAAACATAATAATTATTATAATTACGAATAATTAAAAATAAACCAAACATATCATTTTTCCTTCTTATATCATTTTACATTAGTCTTAAGAGGAAAAGTAAAGAAAAGCATGATATTTGAAGGAAGATTCGTGGGTATCTAATAACTAGAAAAATGTAAAGTACTAAAAGTCAAACAATCTGTCTGCTCAAAAAGTATCTCTCGAAAATCGAGATTCAAATGCAAGTTTCTCCATTTATTTTTAATAGAAAAAATATAATCTTATTATAATTAAAATGATAAATATATTATTAAAAGTTGTATTTTTCTTTATGTTTCGGAGCACTTGCCTTTCCATTATCGGAAAGTATCTTAACTCCTTTATCCTGTACTATAAAACACAGAACACAACCTTGACCATTATCTTTGCAACATTTCATCATTCTCCTCTTATCATTGCAATAGACTTTTATTCTTAACCATTCCTATAGTTCATTGCCAACAAACACATAGAACATAATAACTTCATTCATTATTATTAGTTGTACTCATATGTAACAGTTTCTGTCTATGTGAGTATTATTATTAATTTTTGTTGTTACTATGGATCCAAATTTTGTTGGAAATTGTGGTGCTGATTTCTACAATTCAGATCCAAATTATTGGGATCTTAATGGACAGTACCAGAACCTTTTCAATTTCACAAATTCTGATCCTTTTTATCAATTTGATGCTGATGCTAATGACCCACTTAGTTTTTCTACACGTGATACTTCATTCTTCAACTCTTCTGTAGTTGAAGCTCAAGTTGTATCATCAGAGCCGTACAATCTATCATCCCTTGAAGATTCTGAGTTTTCAGAAACTGCTAGGTATTCAGTACATTCTTATTGATTTGAATGAAAGAAAAATATCTATTAATTCTTATTCATGTTTATGATAACCTAGCTATAGGAAACAAAGAAAGAAACTTCAAAACTGTTGCAGTTTCGAACCTTCTATCATAGTTACCTGATACACGGTTCTCAATTTTACATTAATTTTATGAGATATTTTTTATGATGAAAGTATACGATATAGAGTAAATGAGAAAATTATGTAACTATGATATCAAATAGGTTGCAGATCCGGATTTAAAACATTTACAGATGTATTTTACATTTTCCTTCTTTTTGATTTTTTCCATATCCTTGTGTTAGTGCATATTCGTGCTACATAGTGTATAACTATGATGTTACAAAATTCTATTGCTGTACTATTTATAACATAGCCAAGTTACCAAATAAAAAATCAACTAACTCAATGGTTTTTAACAGGTACATAAGCCAGATTCTCATGGAAGAGAACTTTGAACAAAAGCCATGCATGTATTATGACCCATTGAGTCTGCAAATTACTGAGAAATCGTTCTCCGATGCCCTGATAGAAAAATTGCCTCATTCGCCTGATCAACACCCGCTTGACATTCATCAGAATCTGGAAAGTCCAGATGGGAATTGTTCTGGAAGCACTAGTTCTGCTGATTCTGGCAGCAGTGGCACCGATAATCGCCACGAGTTGAAGCCTCTTCCACCAGATACCCCTGTTTCTGGTGATTATACTTTCCAGTTAAATTCAGATTCCACCTCCCATTTACACTCTCAACTTCCTCAGCATGCTTTGACTAGTATTAGTAATGGAATGTTGGATTTGGATTCTTCTGTCACCAAGCTCTTGGCTCAAAATATCTTTAGTGATGCAGACTCTATGTTGCAGTTTAGAAGAGGGTTAGAGGAAGCTAGTAAGTTTCTTCCTCAAGGAACCCAGCTTTTCACTGGTGTAGCAAGCAGCAGCGTGTCTCTAAAGCCAAAGGACGAAGTAGAGAAGGTGGCGGTCAAGACAGAGAATGGTGTTAGGGAGAACTCGTATGCGTTGAAGAGTAGGAAGAATCATGAGCGTGAAGGTGATGGTGTTGAAGAAGAAGGAAGAAGCAACAAGCAATCTGCAGTAAGTAGTGTTGAGGAGAGTGGAATATCTGAAATGTTCGACCGAGTGTTGCTTAGTATTGAAAATGTGCCGCTGCATGCTGAACAACAGGATGTATCGGTTATAGACAGTAACGAACAACCAAGTGAACAACCACCTTCATCTAATAGAGGGAAGTCTAGATTGAAGAAACAAGGAAGGAAGAAGGAAACTGTGGATTTGAGGACTCTTTTGATTCTATGTGCACAAGCTGTATCTGCCGGTGACAACAGGACTGCTAATGAACTACTAAAGCAGATTAGGCAGCATTCTTCTCCCTTAGGTGATGCATCACAGAGGTTGGCTCATTACTTTGGCAATGGTTTGGAGGCACGTTTGGTTGGAGCTGGAACTGGAACCCAAATATTTATTAACTCTCCAAGCTACAAGAAGTTTACTGCTGCTGATTTTCTAAAAGCTTACCAAGTTTATATATCTGCTTGCCCTTTCAAGAAATTGGCGCATTTCTTTGCAAACAAAACGATTTTGAAAGCAGCTGAAAATGCAGAAACCCTTCATATTATCGATTTTGGTATCCTGTATGGCTTCCAGTGGCCAATACTTATCAAGTTTCTGTCAAAAAGAAGTGGCGGGCCTCCCAAGCTACGCATCACAGGGATAGAGTATCCCCAACCTGGCTTTCGTCCATCAGAAAGAATTGAGGAGACAGGACATTGTCTAGCTAACTACTGTAAGCGTTTCAATGTTCCCTTTGAGTTCAAAGCGATAGCATCACGAAACTGGGAAACCATTCTAATTGATGACCTTAAAATCAAGAGCAATGAGGTACTTGCTGTGAACTGTCTGATAAG
The DNA here is from genome assembly GCF_001865875.1 of Lupinus angustifolius. Taxonomy (NCBI): domain Eukaryota; kingdom Viridiplantae; phylum Streptophyta; class Magnoliopsida; order Fabales; family Fabaceae; genus Lupinus; species Lupinus angustifolius. The sequence goes on from NC_032014.1 coordinate 30,721,283, forward strand.
GTTTAGGAATTTACTCGATGAGACAATTGAAGTGAATAGTCCTAGAAATGCAGTTTTGAATTTAATCAGGAAGATAAATCCAGATGTTTTTGTTCAATCCATAGTAAATGGATCATACAATGCCCCTTTCTTTGCCACACGCTTCAGGGAGGCACTGTTCCATTTTTCTGCAATTTATGATATGTATGATACTCTCATACCCCGTAGCAATGAATGGAGGTTGATGATTGAGAGAGAGATTTCAGGTAGGGAGATTATGAATGTTGTAGCATGTGAAGGTTTCGAGAGGGTTGAGAGGCCTGAGACATACAAACAATGGCAGGCTAGGAATACAAGGGCTGGTTTTAAGCAGATCCCTCTGGATAAGGAACTAATGACGGGGTTTAGGAGGAAAATAAGGGAATGGTACCAGCACGACAGAGATTTTGTGTTTGACGAAGACAACAACTGGATGCTTCAAGGTTGGAAGGGCCGCGTCTTGTATGCTTCCGCTGCTTGGGTGCCTGCATAACTAGATGTTACTGTACTTTTCCCCCTGTTTCAGACCTCATTCTGGATAGTAGATATGATTCTAAGAGTCAGTTTTTAGATTCTACTCTTTCTACTTCTTCAATATTTCTTTTCCCCTGTTTGGTTTTGGGTTATTATCCTAGTATAACATTTGTGTTAGTAGTAGAATATCACGTATGATTGATGTAATAGTGAAAAACTTATGTTGTTCTTTTTATGGTTTCAGCCTTTCAGGTCCTGGTATTACCAGCATTTCCCTATTTGGTTAGTCTTCAGGTGTTTTGATGAATATTCTTCCCAGTTTTGACCAACATGTATTATAAGCACTTCACATATTAGTTGACCAAATAATTAGTTGACCAGCTTGTATTAATTTGAAATGGATGGATATTTCAGTTAGTTTAAGGTAATAGGTCTTGCTTGATAGTTGTTTTTTGAAATTTCATTTCAACCCTCTTTGTATGAAGCTTTCTTAATTTCCACTGTCTCAGTGGAAAGTTTTCACTGACATGTGTAATCTTCTAATAACCTTTTTACACTGCCTAAATAACTGAGTTTGAACATCTAAAGAAAGCTTTTATTCAGCTCTTACTTCATTTGATGTTGCATCTTTTCTAGTGAGCTGTTTGGCTGACCAATCTTTGGTATCTTCCAATTGAGAGCCTTTGAAGATGTTGTCATTGAATGCTTGTTTCCTTTTCTAAAGTAAATTCAGATTTCAATTTTGATTTGATGTGTATGATGCTGTCTTATTTGGCTTGGTATGGACCACAAACCTTTACTCAGTGATCTATGGTCTATCACCTGATTTGGACCAGAAATCTTCTTTTTCTTTGTGGTTTGATTTTCTTGGTTGCCTATTAGTCTGTTCACATTGTGAAATATGCAATATATTTCATGAGTTTGACCTCTATGTCTTTCTCTTCTTAATGCAAAGCACTACTAGTAGTAGCATTCCTATAATCCTATATCTATGCCCCCTTTTTTGCTACTAAATATAAGTATTGACTATGATAAGGGCTCTTAATGTTTACTTTCAAAGGTTGCTTCTGTGTTTTGCCTTAAGAAAACTCTAGCTTGGGTGTCAAGTTAGAGTAAGGTTCTAGAAAGACCTATGGATGACATTGGAAAGTAGGGGCAAAGTAGAGAATCAAATCCCACCCAGGGTTTATGGTAAAAAAAAATGATGGAACAGAATCTTTAGTCTTCAATACATATTCTGTTTCAACCATTAGTTCAATTACTTGTGGCACAAGTACATGTTGGATCATACTTCTGTGATGGTAGTGTGCATGTATCTGTGACTCTCTGAGTACTGTTTGTACAACACAGTTGCATCTTATTATTTGAGAGAACTGTGAGAATGAATTTTATTTATTTTATCCCCTTATGATTATTATCCAAAAGCAAGGTTGCTTATCCTTTGTAAAAGTTAATGCTGTTTTCTAGCAATAATTGCAATTGTTAATGTAAGAATACAGTTTGCTTTTTTCTGGTGTGTGGATTGGCTCATGCTCTTTATTGCATGTCACTTTCCTACACTGTTTTCTTGGACGACACATTCTTGGTCTGTCTACTCTTTTAAAACAACCCTTTTAATTTTCACTTTTGAGAGTAAAGGAAGGATTATTATGACTTGTGATAATGGAGGAGGTAAAGACAAAACTCCTTACACGAGTACTAATCAACAAGACATTGATAAAGTGGTGTAAGACCTCAAGATAAACAATGGAAAAAAGAATGAGATTAATTCCTCAAAGGATATATTGGAACTACATTTGTTGTAAGAGGCAACCACACACCCAAATGAGATTAGTTTCTTAAATGATACTCTTGATAGTACAAGAAAACACATTAAATATGAACAGGAATAATGTTTGTTACTGAAGGGGAAACGTAGATGTTGTTCTTATTTCATGGAGAATTGTAATAAATTATAAAATAATGTGAGACCCAAATAAAAATGAAAATTTTATTTGCTGTTGTGGATGCTCTTAAGATTCTATCTCAAAACCAACAAGAAGAAGAATATCAAAACATATATTTAAACATGACTTACTTGAAGTCTTTAAGAGGATTATGTTCTTCACATCAACTTTATTTGCATTTATTATAGTTAGTATTGTGGATAGACTCACCCGAAATAGTTTTATACTTGTTTTATTGATTCATGAAGAAAGTGATTAGGGTGTTTACAAAATCAAAATAACACATTCTTATGAACCATAGAGACACATTCATATGAAACCATACAGATTGAGGAAAAAACACATCCGTATGTAACTTTAAGGATAAGAGAGTTTGTTAAAATCAATATATGATTAGAGTCATTAATCATAAACTATATACTATATAGTAATTTCAATTCCCTAGCACTAAGAAGCTACGTGATCCATTTATGTTTGCGCCACGTATATAAAAAGTGCATCTTAAATGTCACAACCACAAGATCATTCCTTATATATTCTCCCAGCCTCTTCCTGAACAAACCGAGACAAAGATCTCTTATCTCCGTGTATGTTCTAAAGTTAATCTAAAACTAATTATAATATATCATATTAATTAAAAAAAATTAGATACTTATAATTTTGTTAATTTTTGTTATGATAGGTTTGGGACAAAATTGAAGACATACATAGGAACAATACATCTTCATCCCCTAAAGAGGGGCCCACCTAAGAATGGATATTTCCAACTCCCGGATCTTGAGTAGCTCTTCTTTGTTATGTCTACAACTTCAAGTGCTTGTAATTAAATACTTAATTACACAAATGTTGCCCCATTTTACTTACTCTTTTTTTTTTGCATTTTAGTCCCTAGCTTTGCCATCTTTTTCATCTCAATCTTCTCATCAGATGAAAATGTTTGGACTTAACTTAAAATAAAAGGATATTATAGAAATATACATTTTCTTATTGTTTTTTTAAACCGAAAATATTAATATATTAGTACTTATTGTGGTTGAAATTCGAACTCCCATCTTCCTTCAAATAAAAAAGACTCGAATTCATATCCTCCTACACTTTGTTCCCTTGAACCATTCACTCTTGCTATCTTCTTACTCCTTTTTCTGGTTGTTTGTTATTAACCAATTGCTGTCATTAGTTTCAGGAAATGATTTTTTATTTATTAATATGTGAAAGGGAATCCATACATTGAAATGATGGGTCGGTTAGGTTTGAAAAATGTTTTCTATTTTTTTCATTCTGAAGATTCTTTTTTATTTATAGATTTTTATTTTATTACTAAAACCTGGCTTTGCCAGGAATACAGGAGATTAAGGCAGAGAGAGCTTCTTTTTTGGAATCTAAGCTGACCAATCAACCTAAATTAAAAAGGAAGTTTCTTATTTTAGAAAAAATAACTAATTATTTACGTATCAGTTCCTTGTTTGGTCATGAAAGGAAGGAATAAAATAGATTAGGATTTTAGTATTAGTTTGTCAGAATTTGTTATAGGTGAGACTCAAACTCTCCATCTCCTTTGCTTCACTTCTCATTGTCAAACCACCTTGTAACTCCATTTTTATTTTATTTTTAAATTTGCTATGAGAAAAACTCGAACTCATAACTTCTTTCATTTCATTTCTTAAACTCGAACAAGTTGAAAGAAGAAATAGAAAGGAAGAGAGAGTGGTGTTGGACACAAAACATGCACGTCTCATGGTAAAGAGTTCCTGGTTAACATGGAGTATGTGATTTAGTACAATGTTAATGTTATATGTTGCAGATTCTATTAGTTGTACTACAGTACTACACTTTTGACTTTTTAGGTACGTTTCTCTCAGCAACTGTATTACACACCATTGGTACATGCAAACCAAAATTTTAATTATCAATTAATAGGATACGTAAAAGTATTTAATTATTACGATTTACGAAGTAGATACCTTCACTAAAATATCTCTCTGTCTCTTAATCTGGGTAGGTTCTGGGAGTATGTGAAGATAAGATTGAGAAAATTTTCAACTAAAAAATACTTTAGATATAAATTATATTCTTACCTACAATCATAAGGATATTGCCATAATTATACAAGCACACTGCAATAAAGGAAAAAAAAGGGAAAAAAAATAAAAGAAATGTCGAGATTAAACTTATATTTGTGTCTTTCTTACTTTGCAATAAGATAGGCATACATTTTTTTATAAAGAAAAATTGTATTAAAGGAGCACAAGGGGTGCCCACCCAATATAAAAAGGAAACAATCACAACTTAGTCGCACTTAGTGTTATACAAAGATTAGGATCCATACACCAATTAGCAAACAACAAGAATTTATGAGAAACAAAAGAGATAAACCAGATCCACAATCTAGTTTGAATCAAGTCAATTAAATGCACATTGCTCGGAGTCTTCTCCTGAAAGATAATTTCATTTCTCATAATCCACACTGACCAAACCACCGCGAACCAAAGCATTCTCCACAACTTTACACAAGTACCGCTTTTAAAAGTATCATGAAGCTTGAAAAAATCCATAATTGTTGAAGGTATTGTGATAGGAACTTGAAGCCAAGTGTAAAAACATTTCCAAACACTTGCAACTAAGTCACAAGATATAAACAAATGGTCAATAGTTTCAATATGATTATTGCAAAAAATACAAACCATATCTTCCGCCCTCGCAATAATATTCCTCTTAAGAAGTTCATCCTTTGTTGGGAGCCAACTTCTTCAGAGTTTCCAGACAAAACAACAAAAAATTGAACCAATTAATTAAACAAATAAAATTTATTCAAATAGGTAGACTTCGCTGCAACTCAAGGGTTTGATTTTAGCAGCAATCAAATTCATTAGTAAAGTTAACAAGTATTTAAGAAAATAAGTGATACTTCTATTCATATATTTATTTTAACCATTACGCCTAAGAAGATAATTAAGTAAGTTCAACACTCACTCCTCAAAAGAGTATATGAAGCTAGGAAAATATGCATTAAGTAGATTTCAGAAATGTAGAAAAATCACAATTCCATTACTTCATCAAGATGAAACTAGGAGTTCTCAAAGAAGATTTTATTCCTAACACACTATAGAGTTCATATAGTAATGAACTAGAGATCTCTAGAGATATGTATAGCTATGTTGTTCTTAACATCATTATAAATAATGGAGTTAAGACCAAACTAAGAATAAAGATTATGCCATACATAATAGGATTTAGAGCAGGAGAAAAATAAATTTAATGATTGTTGATTCATTCATGATGTCACAAAGAGCATAATGTAATGAGTCTTGATCTCCTAATACCCTTCGACGAATTAGATTAGGTTTTGTTGGAATATCATCCAAGGAGATTCTCCACATTAAATACCTCATCTTTGATGGGACATTAAATGTTCACAGTCTTTTGTAGAATCCTCTACCATAATTACTATCCTCCTTTTGGAGCACTTGATAAGCACTACAAACCAAGTAATGACCTTCATTCTCATGCATCCAAATCCGTCCATCAATAAAGTCTTGTTCAAGTCTTGTATCCTTAAGAGATTTTCAAAAAATCTCTTACTCTCTTGTTTCCAAAGGAATAGGTTCCTTCTCCATTGAGATTCCAGTTCCATATACCATTTCACCATTCCGTTAAAGAGCTAATTGTTACATCTTTGTCCATAGCTACCTGATGTTAAGATAGCTATACCCTAGCCAAGAAAATTAGTCCTTCCTCGTAACAAAAACAGGACATATCGTGATTAGGGTTTTGATTAGGGTTTTGCATAAAAATGAAGCCCCTAAACTTAGAGAATACTAAACTGTTCAAATAGTAAAAAGTTACAACTATTTGAAGTTATGAAGGCTCCCTAAATGGCTCAGCATTATTTTCCAAACATTTTTTTAATTTGTAATTACTTATGTAAGAATTCAATTACTATTTTATTTGGAGAACATCTTGTGCATCATTGTATGTAAAATTATAATATTACTTTGATCATTGTATACTATGCAAATTTGTTAGCTAAATAAAAAGTGCTCACGTCAGTCACGTGTTTCCACACATAAATCACACTTATCTTGTGTCAATTACTTATCAAAGGATATATTTTTTTGTCATCTTTTCATTCCTTTTAACTTTCAAAATCTTAATTTTGTATATAAGTCTTAGTATAAATACATTTTGTATATTTTAAACTATAATAGGAAGTATGTTCTTAAGAAATTTTTACAAATAAAATATAAAATTTATTATTATTAATAATGGTATATCTAAGTTTAGGGATATAATAGCAAAATTATGTAATATGAAAATATAAATTTTAACGAGGATAAAATAAAGCAACAAATGTAAAAAAAAAATAGTAAGGATAAATTCCTTATAATAGACTTCAGTTGTTATTTTATTCTAGAAAATCTTGTTTAATTTAACATAACAATACTATTTTGATCATTGGATAGTATGGAAGTTTATTGGTTATATAAAACGTGCTTCTGTGTTTTTCACAAGTAAAATACACATATTTGGTGCCAATTACTTATTAAAGGATATATTTCTTTGTCATTTTCTTCATTCCTCGTAACTTTTGACATCCTAATTAGTTAATCATTGATGTAATAAGAATGAAATGGAAGTGTGTTCTTAAGAATTTTTTACAAATAAAATATATAATTTATTACTAGCTATTATGATAAATTTAATTTTAGAAATACAATAAGAATATTATGTAATATGGAAATGTATATTTTAATAAGGATAGAATAAAGGACTCATAATTTTAACAAGTAAAAATTATTTATGAAACACTTCAATTGTTTATTAGGAGATTATCTTGTGAATCTTTGTATTAAATTTTCTATTTGCAAAAAATATGTAAAAACACCCTAAATTTTATGTTTTTTATAAGTGATCATCCTATATTATTTTTTCTTCCTAATTATCCTTTAACCTTTAAGAATGCTCGCATAAAGGTAAATTTAAATTAATAGTATGAATATTTTTAACTCATGTACTTTTTAATCTTGAATGCTAGATTATTATTATTTTGTTTTGTTTTTGTATATATAACAATATTATTGTATTAATAACTTTTAAATCTAGAATTTACTTATTTTCTTATTTTCAATCAATTATATGTAATAAGAATGAAGTGGAAATATGTTCTTAAGAAATTTTTGAAATATAAAATATAAAATTTATGACTACAGAAAAAATGATAGGTTTAATTTCAGAAATATAATAAGATATGATGTTTAATAAAAATATAGATTTTAATTAGGATAAAATAAAGCAATACGAAATTACTTATTTAAATTAATTTGGAAAGGAAAAATTACTTATTTGGAGAACATCTTATAAATCTAAAATTACAATTCTATGTTACTTATATAAAAAGTGTTTGTGTTTTCCACTTTATTATCTTAGGAAATGTTTCTCTTAAGTGGAATCTAGTTTCCATTAGCCCATTTTCAAAATGATTGTGGATATAATTAGGGTCATAGTCTGAGTCTGAGATCAAGTAGATCTATATATAAGAAATCCAAATTGTAAATATTACAGGAAATAATCAAATAAGAGATTGATAAATATGAAACATTGTCAAACATATAATTACATTCATTATTCAAACACACACAACACATCATCTTGAAACAACATCATCAAGCAATCAATAAATGATTGCACACTCCAAGCAATCAATAAAAGAAAGAATTGAAACAACATCATCAATCCCATATCATAGCAACTGATATAACAGCCACACCAAAAAGCACAGAGAGAAACTTGAACCAAGGGCTTTGGAAAGGGCTTGGCTTCTGTGGATTATAGCCTTTGGATATTAGATGATTGATTGCAACATAGATAAAAACACCACAAGCAATACCCATAGATATAGCATACAACCAATCTGCAGTGCTTCCTTCTGTTGTGGCATCAATGGCAATGCCAATTCCTACACCAATGGGGCTAGACACAGCAAAGGCTGATGCATATGCTACTGTTGTAATTAAGGGTCTCTTTGGTAACATTCTAAGCAAAGCAATTCCCATTCCAACTGCAGCAAATACCTTGTGCAAGGATATTGTCCATAAATTCCTCCATGCATCTGCCTTAGTACCTAAATGTTATATATTGTACACAAGTTTAATTATTAGTTGGTTTCATTAATTAAGTGCTTAATCTTTCAAAAATTATTATGTGATGATATATAGTGAATATCGATGATACAAATATGCAATTAACTTCTTATATATATGAAGAAAATAGACGATAATTACTTAGCCGCTTACTTATGTTATTTTTTGCTAAGTGAAGAGATAATATGAGATAGGATAAGGGGTGTTAACCAATCATATTACAACAAATACTAAAATAAAGTAAAGGTGAACCACTTACATATGTTATTGTTACTCATGTTAAGTACATATTTTTATCATATGTAATCTATAAGCTCATCATCAAAGGAAAGGGAGAAACCCTAAAACTCCAATGGTTATGCCCTCATTCCAAACCACTTTAGTTATTGGTTTGAACTTTGAAGTATCATAATTGATCATAATAAAAGAATGGAATTAGAATTTTCAAAATAGTATTGTTCTACAAATATTCAAGCATGTGACATATATTATACATATACACATGAGCAGTGCAGATACATATATGTAGTAAACAACATCTACTCTATTTCATGATGAACTGACATACATATATTAATTTCTCATTCACCTATATATATATATTATGTATAAAACTATTCTAGAGTGATCTTGAGTATATAAAATGAGTAATTAAAGGTGTATTCATTCTCAATAATTAGCTGAAACATATCTAGAGTTCTAGATCTCAATTTACTTCAACTATTTAAGGGTGAATATAATACACCCTTACTCTTTAACCTAATACTCAATCGGTTGAAGCTTTTTCTTATACTATATGTTGTTAACTAGATATCTGTATATCAAGACCTAGGTATAAAAATGATATAAACTATGTGTCCAAACATCATATTTCAAATTCATGGAGGTTAAAAAAAAGGTAGAAGGTTAACCTGAAACTCCAACAGCGATGCCCTCAAAAACAGAATGAAAACATAGTGCAAGAATGAGCAAAATGGTATCTGCCAGATTTGAAGTCTTAAGAAAAGCAGGATTTGTTGTCTCAAGTGACAAATCTTTATGAGTGGCATGTAATTCTAACTCATTAGGTGTTCTACCTCCTTCAAGTTCCACCACCTTGGCTTCCCTATCAATATTGCGTGTGACATGAACCACCACACAATCACCAAGCATAGTAATAAGGTACCCAACACAAGCAAGCATGAATGAGAAAGGGTAAGGGTTTGTGGTAAGGTCACCAAAAGTCTGAGTTGAATCACTCAAGAAATGCATCATAGAGGTACCAAGGAAAACCCCACCAGCAAACTGAGTCCCTAATAGAAGAAAGGTCTCATTCCACCGGTAGAAGTAAGGAGAAACACCACCAGCAAAAGTAGTTACTAGAAGAATGATCAAACAATATATTTTCACAAGGATGAGACCCTTGGAATGCAAATTTACACTTGCATCTGTGGTATTATCATCACCATGAACCTTGGTTGGGTAGAGAAGTGAGGCTAAGATACACAGGATGATGAACGTTGACTTGTAGGTCATGGCTTTGGATGAAGAAACCATGGTGTTAGATGAATGTTTCTATTCACAACATTGCCATATTTTTGGCAACTAATAGTGTATGTGATTTAGTACAATGCCCTATGTTGTACATTGTATTAGTTGTACTACAATTTTGACTTTTCAAGTATATGTTTTGCACCAATTGTACTCCACAGCAAGGGCATTTAATTATTAATAAGATAATTATAAACTAGACAGGTTGATTAGAATATTGATGTCAGAAAGATAATGACAAAAACAATATTAACTCTTCAATTTTGTCAAACTAATATCCACTTTGCTTCTTGGTATCACCATGTTATGGGAAAGTCATAGGGAAACTAAATTCAATATATATGCCACAATCATTTAAATGGCACAACTTTCTGTGGGTATAGATAATATCAATCTTTTCATGTAATTCAGTAATTATGTTTCTCGTTAAATAAGTGAATGATGAAGCTACTACTTAAACCTAACTTCATTTAATATTCTCCATTCCCTCCTTGCATTGAAAAATTATACCCTTAAAATGAATCAATTCCTTCCTTGGTTGATGCCCAAAAAATAAAAATGTTAACTTAATTTTAAAAATTTCATATGTTAACTATCCACAAACGAGTAAGATGTCAAATAGGGTAGAATGTCAATTTTAAACAGATCTAAGGTAAAATCTTTATTCTTTGATAGATAATAGAAACAAACTAGTAATCCCAAATTGTTAGATACTCATATTCCACACAAAAACAGATGCCTCTTTTGTAATAATTAGAAGTAAAATATCATGAAGGTCTACCATAGTTAATAAATATATCAGGTTCTGTAACTCACTTCAAATGATTTCTATGCTTCTAAGGAAGTTAGGAGCAAACAAAAAATAAATAAATAAAAAATGAAAGGAAAAAAATTTCTCTTCAGTGGGAAAATGCATGTTAGATTGTTGAAAGATTTAATGTATATAGAGAGAGAGATTAAGTTTTCTTATATACTTAAATAATTGCACATCAGCAAAAACACTAGTGTGTTAAGAGGCATGGAATTAGCTTAATGATGATGGTTTATAAGACCCACCTCAATTTGGTAGGCCATGATATCCCCAATGGGACCATTTTATGCTCCAAAATGTTCATTCAACAATAGTGCTAGAGAAAGGAGATTCAAGAGGATGTACCAAAGGAAACAAATCCATATTTATTTTGTGAAATGAGTAAAGATGGATTAATTTACATTCTTGTTCTTAAGTCAAGTTCAGTGTATACTGTATAGTAGCACATCATATATTATATTATAATATAATTATATTACCATATATACATATGTGTATAACTATTAGTGACACCATTTTACAACTATATTTGAACTTTGAAGTGTGCTACACAATATCTGAACCAGAACCATCAGACTCACTATCCATGTTTCTCTGCAATCCCAATAACCCCATCCTGAATTTACACACTGGACATGTTCCTTGTTGCCTGAGCCATGGATCAATGCAGTTGGCATGAAACTGGGTAAAAAAAAGCAAGAAAAATATGAAAAGTAAATTGGTCATTATTTATGTGTGATAATTTTAATGAATAAAGGCATAAAGTCAAGGTTGAATGATTTGCCATCCCATAAAGTTAGAGAACAATGTTTAACCTAAAGAATGTAATGTAACTTGACATGAAAACATTAACAGAATATATAGTTTATAGTAGAGCAGAGATATGTGCAACTTATTTTCATAAATTTATGGAAATGGTTTATGACTTTTCTATAAACTCTTTTTAGTTTCTTTCAACAAGATATCAAAGAAGCTTATGAAAATAAGTTTTTTTAGCTTATTTCAAAAAGCTTAATGAGTAAAGTTTAAGTTATGAAACAAGCCATTAGCTCAATTGGTCAGGTAAATAATTTTTTTGTTTAAAGAAACAAGTCCTACCCACAATTATAATTTGTTTTTTGAAAGAAGAAAAAATGGGTAGAGCAAGAACCTGATGCAAGCATGGCAAACTACGAATAAGCTCCCCCCGGTTAACTTGGTCCAAGCATATAGTACATGTAAGCTCATCTTCTGGACCATGCAAATTCTCTTCTGATCCTTCATGGTCTTGTTTAATCTGATTAAAACAATGCAGAAAGAAACTAAAAAACATGCCTCGAAAAATAAGGGATGGTGTTGAATGAGGGTAATTCATCCACAGCTTTATTTGGCATTACAAAAAGCATACACAAGTATTTCTACTCATTTTTCATTAGGTAGATGTTTGAAATTACAAGCTCCTCTCTAAAAAGAATGGAACCAAGGTGTTATCTTTAATTTGCAACCAATCTTCCATGTTCAAAGCCAATAGAGAAAAATATATTCTAAAGACTAAGTCTGTCTATTGTCTTAACAAGTCAAACTAGTAATATGAAATTCAATACTTAGATGGAGTTGAAAAAAATGAGAAGTTATCACTATTTTCCTATATGCAAGTATGTAGTAAAAACTTCCGGGTCTTGATGCTCGGTCCTCATGGTTCTAGATGCAATTTTATAAATTCAGAAGTCTCAAGTGTGATGCTGATTTTTTATAATTAAAAAAAAAAAAACATTCGCCGATGATGCAAAAGGATAAACAGAGATATCTACCTCAGCTGCACTTGAAGATTCTATTCCTGCACTGACATCCCTGTTAATATAAACAAATTGTGTCAAGGATCAACTCGCTGTCATGGTTTAGTTTTTTCTCCGACCCCACTTAGTGGGATAAAGGCTTGGTTGTTGTTTGACTAAAACTCGTCATTTTATTACCTGCTGATGATGTATCTTTTGCATATTTCTCATTTACCACAAAATTTCGGTGGCAATTAGCAGCAAATTTTCTTTCCTAACATGAGTTACTCCTGATTATTTCTACAGTTCCAATCGTTTTTCGAATTACAATTTCAGAAACAATTTAGGGAAAGAAATTTAAACCTCAGGCAAAGGCAAAATCAGTAGCTTCATTGAGGCGTGCATATTTCTGCCTAGCGTAAGATTTATATCCGAATATCGTATAGTGTTCTAAAACAAAACATGGTGACTTCAAATCCAGCCATCACTACAAACAATTTATAAGTTTCTCATTCATTCACAATAAGAATATTTATAATATAAAAACTAACAAAACTCACTTTGTTGGATCTGCAACTTTATATGTGTGAACAGGCAAGGCATTTATCTCTTCCTCGGTCATTGAAGGAATATTAGAAGCAATATTAGAGTCCAGAGATCTCAAAGTATCATAATCTACCTCGAAATGAAGAAAAAACATTATGAATAATGTTACACATTTGTATAAAAAGACGAAAGCTGGATAGGCATTCATCTACTTTTCGCATTCTTTAGCAGCACTTTCATTCTAAAAAAAATACCAAATGGCAAATGTCGAAAGGTGGATTTTAGAAGCATAATACCGAGCTCGTCGAAATCACGGTCAATAAGTGCAAGCTGAAGTCTAAGTCCATGCAACCGTCCTCTAGTTGCGATTGCTAACGATGGTGGCACGTGAAATCGTAATTCGGTATGGCCAATTAAGCCAGTGGCTGCTGCGGCATGAGCCCGAGCCTGAGCTTGAAGATGTTGACACACTGCATACATCCTTATGCTTGTTGCCATTGCAAAGAAAGCCAGCACAAGCCATAGCTACAAGCACCGCATACATTATACCCATGGTTTAATTTACCTTATCAATTGGTAGCACTACTCAAACTAGTAACATATCCGAATCAGATCTAAATGATTACTCACCAAAAAATAATGTGTTGCTTGAGGAGAGTTCAATATCATGAAAAGACATAAAACTGCCAAATGAACAAGTCAAACACGGATTAGTAAACTAACCTTATAAAGCAGTAATGCATTTTGTGCAGTGGTTATTAAACTACCTATAATAAGAAGAGCCAGGGAATTGCTATGTGGCCGAGCCGAATGAACGCGCTGACGGAAATAAGGGATAAAACAACAGCATTAGAATTAAAGGTGAATGATCTATAGCTATATAATCTGAGTTACTTGTTAAAGAAGCTAGCACAATGAAGAAAAGAACATATACCATTGTTGTTCTTTCAGGAACATATTCTGAAAATCCACTTTCAATATCTCCTCTACTTCCTCTGAAAACAAAACTCATGATTGCAAAGCAAATCCTTGCAACAACAATTCACAGTGACACTACCTGGCTTCATAAAACCATTGTGCCTTTGATTTATTAGTATTTATAGAATGTTAAATAAATCAATGCAATTACATTATACACTTTCTGTGATTCACATTTAGTAGAATATAATTGATTACAAGTTTCAAAATTAATACAATAGAACAAGAAAAAATAAGTATTTCTTATGCATTCATGGATCAATGATCAGAGTATCAGACAAAGCATATTAAGAATTGAAATTTCATCAAACATGTAACAATACCCAATTACACAAAACAAAATCATATATAGCCAAAATATTAAGATGAGAGGGTATAATTATAAAGACCAATATAGAAAGCATTCATTCCCTTCCAATTCCAAACACACATTGCATAAAAATGCAAATAATAATAATAATAATAATAATAATAATAATAATAATAGTAATAATAATAATAATAATAATAATAATAATAATAATAATAATAATAATAATAATAATAATAATAATAATAATAATAATAATAATAATAATAATAATAATAATAATAATAATAATAATAATAATAATAATAATAATAATAATAATAATAATAATAATAATAATAATAATAATAATAATAATAATAATAATAATAATAGTAATAGTAATAGTAATAAGAAAAGTGATACTTACAAAAATTAGAGACCAAAGAGAGGAATTTGATTGAAATGTTGTAGTGGTTTTAAGGATGTTCAGTTCCTTTCTGTGTTTCTGGTGACAACAACACACTTAAACTCAACTCATCTCACTCTTCACAACTACCAAACTCTTTGCTTGTAGATGCATTTTCACTTTATCTACACAATATTTTTGAAGAAAATAATTACTTGGGGTACTTATTAATAGGTGTAATATATATGCATGATAAGTGTAAAAATTATACACAGTTAATATATCATTCAATATTCATTTGAATTATTTTTTAAAGTGGCGAGAATGATGAAATAATAATATGTGTTATACTAAGTTGGAGCATTTTAGGAGCTGACACGTAGAGTAACAATTGCCACGTCATGTTGGCATGCACAAAGTTTCAATCAACACCGTTGGATTAAGCTCAACAAAAAAATCACCGATTTTGCACCCAAAATGACATTACTCACAAGCTCGGTGCTAATTGTCTTTTTTTCCTTTTCTTTTTGTTGTTGTTGATGATGCTATTCTAATACAAACTATTTTCATGTTTATAACACTAGATTGTGCTTTTATGTTTAGTTTATAAATGTAATGTAACATTATATTAGATATGTAACTTGGTTGCTTCACTTTCATCCCATTATCACTCAATTGTAATTTGTAAGTGAAGATATATATTCAGATAATTGTTGCATCTGACAGCCTATTATTCCAGTTATTAAATAAATAATCTGTTCATTTCAAAGTTTATATTAAAAAAATAAGATAAATTGCACTAGCCTAAGAAATTGCATATCTTAGTTTATATTTTCATGATATTTTAAAAAAATGTTAAAATATTGCAAATTTATCTTCATTTATTACTATAGTAAAGATAATATTTTATTATAATCTCATTATGTATTATTTATTAGTTTACTAAAAATATTTTATTTTTTGGTACTACCAAGGGTATCATGCCCCTTTTTGGCAAGGAACTAATTCATTTTGGGATTTGTGATTATCTTTCTCAATTAATGTCGCTCATATGAATAGAATAATTGACTATAGAAATCCGGTGAGGCCTTACACCATTAGAATAATGTCCTGTTAGTATAGTAATAATAAATCTTTTATATAATTTATAAAGTATCTTATTAAAGAATGATAAAAAATTTCTAAATAGTGCTAATGACCAGGGGTTGAACTAAGTCAACTAGCATAAATTAGGTGGGCTGTAAATTGATTGGAGTATTAATTTCAGGGTTTAATATTTATGTTTTACAACTTAAGGTATTGAGTTTTACAATCAAATTTAAATCAATAAATCATGTTGGATTCTTTAAACAAATACTTAAATGTAAATAAAGTTGTAAAAAGTAAAAACATAAGGCCACAGCTAGAAAGAAAAAAGAAATGGCAAGTATAGTTGTAGAGAAAGGTTCAACTTTAGTTGGCGTGAGAAAATTCAGAATTGACCACAAACTTGAAGTGCAAGACAGTTGTATGATTCAACAACTAGATGACAATAAATGAAAAATTGTTTAGCTGGTTACTTTTGGAAAGTTCTACGTCAACCTATGTCAATTGATAATTAAATTATTAATATTGTTTGTCCAACAAGATATTAAATCAAAGAATGACTCTGTCATAACTTAGCCACATTTTTGTATTTAATTATCAGAACAATACATATGAGGCCAAAAGAATAAAAGGTTGGAAGAAAAGTGATACTTACAAAAATTAGAGACCAAAGAGAGGAATTTGATTGAAATGTTGTAGTGGTTTTAAGGATGTTCAGTTCCTTTCTGTGTTTCTGGTGACAACAACACACTTAAACTCAACTCATCTCACTCTTCACAACTACCAAACTCTTTGCTTGTAGATGCATTTTCACTTTATCTACACAATATTTTTGAAGAAAATAATTACTTGGGGTACTTATTAATAGGTGTAATATATATGCATGATAAGTGTAAAAATTATACACAGTTAATATATCATTCAATATTCATTTGAATTATTTTTTAAAGTGGCGAGAATGATGAAATAATAATATGTGTTATACTAAGTTGGAGCATTTTAGGAGCTGACACGTAGAGTAACAATTGCCACGTCATGTTGGCATGCACAAAGTTTCAATCAACACCGTTGGATTAAGCTCAACAAAAAAATCACCGATTTTGCACCCAAAATGACATTACTCACAAGCTCGGTGCTAATTGTCTTTTTTTCCTTTTCTTTTTGTTGTTGTTGATGATGCTATTCTAATACAAACTATTTTCATGTTTATAACACTAGATTGTGCTTTTATGTTTAGTTTATAAATGTAATGTAACATTATATTAGATATGTAACTTGGTTGCTTCACTTTCATCCCATTATCACTCAATTGTAATTTGTAAGTGAAGATATATATTCAGATAATTGTTGCATCTGACAGCCTATTATTCCAGTTATTAAATAAATAATCTGTTCATTTCAAAGTTTATATTAAAAAAATAAGATAAATTGCACTAGCCTAAGAAATTGCATATCTTAGTTTATATTTTCATGATATTTTAAAAAAATGTTAAAATATTGCAAATTTATCTTCATTTATTACTATAGTAAAGATAATATTTTATTATAATCTCATTATGTATTATTTATTAGTTTACTAAAAATATTTTATTTTTTGGTACTACCAAGGGTATCATGCCCCTTTTTGGCAAGGAACTAATTCATTTTGGGATTTGTGATTATCTTTCTCAATTAATGTCGCTCATATGAATAGAATAATTGACTATAGAAATCCGGTGAGGCCTTACACCATTAGAATAATGTCCTGTTAGTATAGTAATAATAAATCTTTTATATAATTTATAAAGTATCTTATTAAAGAATGATAAAAAATTTCTAAATAGTGCTAATGACCAGGGGTTGAACTAAGTCAACTAGCATAAATTAGGTGGGCTGTAAATTGATTGGAGTATTAATTTCAGGGTTTAATATTTATGTTTTACAACTTAAGGTATTGAGTTTTACAATCAAATTTAAATCAATAAATCATGTTGGATTCTTTAAACAAATACTTAAATGTAAATAAAGTTGTAAAAAGTAAAAACATAAGGCCACAGCTAGAAAGAAAAAAGAAATGGCAAGTATAGTTGTAGAGAAAGGTTCAACTTTAGTTGGCGTGAGAAAATTCAGAATTGACCACAAACTTGAAGTGCAAGACAGTTGTATGATTCAACAACTAGATGACAATAAATGAAAAATTGTTTAGCTGGTTACTTTTGGAAAGTTCTACGTCAACCTATGTCAATTGATAATTAAATTATTAATATTGTTTGTCCAACAAGATATTAAATCAAAGAATGACTCTGTCATAACTTAGCCACATTTTTGTATTTAATTATCAGAACAATACATATGAGGCCAAAAGAATAAAAGGTTGGATGGAAAAAACCTTTATCTTTTAGCAACATCAATGATTAAGTTAGTATAAAAACTAGGAGAATTTTTTTGGTACTACCAAAAGTATCTCGTTACCTTATAGGTAAGAAATTAATCTCTTTCGTGATTTGTGATTAGTCTTTGCGATAAGTATTGCTTATAGGAATTGAACTATTGACATTTTAATTAGGATTCTTGCACGACTATACTAGGGAAATGATGAAACGCATGACATATTCTGCTTTATCATGATGAAGCCAACATGATATAATAATAGCAATAATGAACACCATGTGTGGAGCAATGAAATTTGGAAATATTAGTTATATCTAGAATACATTCTATCTTCCCTTCCAATTTGATTCACATATAATAGGTGAAGTCACCATGTGGTAAATTCACTAACAAAGAATGTTTACAAAGATTATGTAACTATAACATTATAAAAACATTAAACAAATGAGAAATGAAATAATTAACATGACAAGTAATGGAATAAGAATCATGCTCCTTGTATAGTAGCTAATTATTTACATTATGAATCTCAATAATTCAATTTCCAAAACAATGAACTTAATCTTCCAACACCAAACTTCTTCTGCTTCTCCAATTGAACACTGAACTCCAATGACTAAGGCTTCTATCCATAGAAGAAGAATGTGAAGACCTAAACAATGATGACAAATTACGAAAAAACCTTCCAATTCTACCCCTCTCTCTAACTCTACTACTTCCAATATCCCTAGAAATTCTTCTAGAACCTTCGTTCGAATTTCTACTACCGTCCATTTCTGTATACACCAGCGGCAAATTATTCTCCGCGTTTCTCTGGCCGCCGGTAAATCTCCCGACGGCGAAACCGCCGCCCGGTAACCGCCATATGATTAATCCGACCGCTTCTTCTTCGATCTGACCGTTGGTTCTGTTTTCCATTGGATTTTGATCGGCTGGTAACTCGTGACGGCACACAGGGCACGAGTTTCGCATCGAAAGCCATGGAATGATGCAATCGGAATGGTAGAGATGGTTGCACGGCATCTCACGCGCTTCAGAACCTAGCTCGAAAGCTTCTTTGCACACCGCACAGTGCGTTTCTACGTCAACGTGTTGTTCCGCGATCTCAACCGTCGGCATAGACTCCACCGCCGCTTTTGACGCCGGCGGGTTACCGATTCGGCCGAAACCGTTGACCTCGATCTGCGAAAACTGCTCAAGTAACCGATCGAAACCTGAACCTAACAAAAACTCTGACATCGTCGGTGGCAGAGGTCGGAGACCGGAACCATCGCCGTCGTCGTAGTACAATTCGAAGCTGCTATTACCATCGTTACCATCAGCAGCGCCATCTTCTGCGGTTCCTCGGAGGACTATGACTGGATTGAACGGTGAGCGTCTACCGGTGTTGCGGCGTCTCCGGCGGATACCTTGTCTCCTCGGAGTTTGAAGGCCGTCGGCGAAGAGAGACATCGCCGGAGATTGGGCGGCGTAGTGGATCTCTTCAACGAAACCGCTTTGGCAGTTGGGGCAAACGACGTCGTGTTGGTCCATGAGGTGAACGAAGCGTGTGCAGCTGTAGCACCAAAACGACGCCGTAGCGGGTAAAATATCAGAGTTCATATCAGCACGAGGTGACTCAGTAACTCGGAGAGAATAGAGATAGAAAAGGGAAGTTGAAAAATATTATGAGAAAGTGAGAGCGTGTTGCATATTTAAGGTGAGAGGAAAAGAAAGAGGAAAGCGTGTTCGCAAATGCAAGGTAATTTCTAATTTTGCATTAATTTATAGCTTCATTGAATTCAATATGGAAAATTTGGGGATAAGTTAAGATGGTGGGATTAATTTTATTTTTGCATAAGTAATAACTAAGCATATCTCTCATTCCTTTGGAAGTGTCCGGCTCATCTTCTTGCTAATAAATATGACTCTCAGGAATTAAAATGGAAACTATGATAAAAAATGAGGGAACTAGAGCTCTGTTCGATAAGGATGAGTTCAGCTCGAAACTCGACTCGAGTTCTATACAAGTTATTTTTTTAACTCTTATTCAACTTAGTTAAAGTTTGCAAACTGTTCAGTTTAGTTTGAGTTGGTTCATTTGAACAACTCAAATAATTAATTCATTTTTAACAAATAATTCAAAAGGTTTTACATATAAATAAAACCTTGTTTATATATATACTTACAATAAATATAAAAATAGTGTATGTATTGTAATAAACATAAAAATTAATTTATATATATATATATTGCTCATGAACTAAACGAGTTGCACTGTATCCAACTCAAATTTGACTCATTTATTTAATGAGTTCAATTTTCAAGTCAAATTTAACTCATTTAGTTCATGAACTAAGTTTATTAAGTTAAATAATGAATTGAGTTTCAAATGAATACTGAGTTAATTTGATTTATTGTAAGTCTTAACATAGTTTTTTGAGGTGGTGAGATTAATTAGAATTAAGTATTGGTTAATTAATTGATTATTGAAGCAGGGGGCGTATGATGACCATGACTGGTGATGGTGACTGGCCCAATGGGCAAAGGCTATGGCAAAAGGCAAGAGTCGCCAATTTTGATTCTTCAAATTGCAAATTAAAACGTTCTTGTTATGTACACATTGTGCACGAGGTAAAATAATAAGTAAAGTGGTATTAGAAGATTAAATACAATCTTAACACCAAATATGTTCAAATGATTGATAAATATTTAGATTCTTATTATTAAATATTTGTGGAAGGTGGCACTTGAAAATAATTTGTAACTTGTGTAGTTTGTATTATATATAAGACTACATAGTTTGTAACTTGTGTGCTTTGTATTTGTAGCGTGTCAGCTTCCTTCTCTCTCTTTCTTTATCAACTGTAATGAACAAGTGTACATTTTGTAGTTTTAACTCTTAAGTTTATACATAGGATTTAAGCAACGTGAGGTTTCAGCTGTGTAATACACTTGATGACCCTAATGCAAAGGAGATAGATAAAATGATAATATTAGGACTTGCATTCTCTCTTGTATTGGAAAGTCAAGTAGAATAGAAAGTAAAACTTTAGTGATGGTTTCTTATTCCTACAACTTTAATGCCTATTTGTGACCTGGATAGAATAGGAAGAAACATAGGAGTATAGTATAAGTTCTGGTATCTGGTGTGATCAAATAATGAAAACATTCATCTGATGATAGTGTAGTGGTGTTCAAATGTGATGATATGAGAGGGAATGCACACTACCATATCCTGCTAATTTCTAATTCAAATCTGAGATAGAAAATACACTTCAAAAACAGAATATGATAAGTTATCGTAGTAGGCTTATCGTGTCGGGTTGGCTTACCAAACTCTGGATTGCAACACGATAAGATAAATTATCATCCTACCTTGTCTCTCTTATCTATCAAACGAGCACTTAAGACATTTCTAGAGGACTATGGGGAAGGAAGTTGCATGGTAAAATCTTAAAAATGTTCTTTGGAACTTATTTTAAAGGTAGAAATGTCCTCCTTTTATCACTTGAAGCCTTCAGTTTTTGTCCCTCAATTTGGAGAGTTAAGGAGAAAATGGCTTGAATATTATATTCCTCTGCCTTGGTGACATATTCTCTTCTATCATATTTCTTATATTCTATTTCGTTACTAAGCATACCCTCGGGTTGTAAAACTCCCCTAAGGTACCCTTTTGTTTTGCCATAAAGAGATGCAAACACTCATATTAACAAATAAGTAATCGACAAGGACGATAGCATAGGCATGGCCATTCCTGAAAGCCTATTATAGCAAGGAATTCCATTAATCCAAAACAAGGAAATTTCACTTGCTCTGCTTCTTTTTTGAAGCTTCAAATCGTAGTGTGAAGACAAGTAATTTGCTAACCACACAAATTTAGTAAAGAGGTTCAAATAAAATCCTATTTCAATGCAAGATTGCGAAGTACCTGAAGGATCCGGATTTGGTCACTTTGCAGTTTGGTGACTAAAAATCAACATGGAACACAATTGATCAACCTTAAACTTAATAACCATAACATGGTTCATATAATTTTCTGATTGGTCAATGCCATCGCTCAATTAGAGTCAACCGATTGAGTGTTACATTGAGCAATTATATTTCATGTTGTTCTGAAGTCACCAAACTATAAAGTGACCTGATCCATTTCCGGATCTGAAATGTCTTCCGTGTGCTTATTATGCATCTTAATCATCATCCTCCTCTTGATCAAACTTCTGCCCAAATCCTCTAGGCCCTGCCCTTGCTCTCACCACCTTCTTCTTTTTCTTCTTGCCCTTATTAGCTGCTTCTTCTTTCTCAAATTTATCTTTCTCTCTCTTTTGCAGGAAATCTGTAACTCCTAAATAGATAACCTGTGATAGACGTACCCTTTCATTAAAATCAACATAGCAGCATCTAACAACGGTGTTCAATAATAGTCATATTACTCAATGAAATGAAATATAATCACATTCACAGATATGAATGATACAGAACATTCTTACTTGCTTTTGAACATGTATTTTGTTGTTTAAATTAGTATCTAATGCAACTTTAAGCGTTACACATTTAGGGGTTATTATGCAAAAGAGTAATGTCTATAGTCTAAAGTAAGCAAAATGTTAGCCACACGCACACAGACTATATCTTATGGATCGTTTGCAAGTTGGACTTTAATGAAAAGAAGGAAAAGGGAAGGCTTCAGAGCTACGAAATACACTTGTGAGATGAGTCTTAAGCTTTCTTTCTCCATTCTTTCCCCTACAAAACTTAACTCGCAAACAGACCCTTAGTAATTCAATATTGCAGCATAATACTACGACCGTGCATGTGAGACATAATCAATCAAATATTGCCTAGTCATTACAATTAAAATAGACAACAAATTTTTAAGTATCACTTACTAAATCATATGAATCTAGCTATTTAGTGAATCTTACATGAAGAACTCTATCCAATATGTGTATTGAAGAGAATAGTACTAATCAGAATGTAGCACAATCATAATTGATGAATTAACAGAACAATGCATAATTCACAAATAACTTAACTGTTTGCATATATAATTGAAAAACCAAAACAACAAAAACTAAAGATGTAATTACTAAATTACCCCAATAGTGAGAATGGATAATCCAATGAAAGCAGCAAAGAGAAGAGCTGATACAACTGTGGAGACCCCACCATCACCAGTGGTGGAGACTAATTGCTGAGCAGTATCAATATCTTCAGCAGAAGCAGCAGCAGAAGGAGGAGAAATTGTGCCAAGACTGTTATTTCTTGGTTTTAGAGTGATTAGAGTTGATGGGTGGTGAAAAAAATTGATTTTTTTGGGTGTAGTTTGCAGACATGGATAGCTTCTAGTTGGAAGAGACAAGTATGATGAGTTTGAGTTGAAACAAGAAGAAGAAGTTAAGGTTGTAATGTTTGGAATTGAGGAAGATGATGCAATGGCTAATGCTGTGGCCATAATGCCTCAACTGATGCCACCTCACTCTGTTGATTTTACAACTGATGCTGTTACTTTTCTTGTCTCCAATGAATTTTGTGTAGATTATGGGCTGGATTTTGTATTGAATTCTGATGATACCCCGATAGAGGATACTAAGCCCTAAACTTGGGTCATTGCCCAAGTATGGGCCTCTAAGCTAAGAAGGCTTAATAGGGATGAAGATCTTTTGTCCCTATTGGTGTCCTCATTTGTGTCCCAGCCCAATTAAAATGTCCCATTTTATTGAGAAAATAAAAATAAAAACATAAATTTGTTTTTTTATATTATTTGATGTTCCTCTATTGGGTAGGGACATGGGCACATGGTACTTTTCGGACAGACAATCCCCCTCTGCTAAGTAGGGAGAGGAAAAATAAACAGGGCAATCGTGATTCTGAGTTACAATACAATTGTAGTGTGATATGGTTGTGAGTTTTGTGATAGTCACTACAACCACAATATTATAGTTACATTAAGTAATGTGGTCCGCAATTTAAAGGCTCAAATGTCAAAACATACAAACTTATTATGGGAATAAAATTCTTCTAGGCCCAACTTTTTTCATTGACAAAATTTGAACTCTAAATATTGTCTAAAGATACCAAACTTCTTATCACTTATATCAACATGCATTAGTTAAGTAATTTACTGTTTTATATGGTTGTCTAAAGCCTAAACTCATACAAAGAAAAAAACACCCAATGGCAACTTATATAATTGTAGGTAGCCTTATAATTTCCTTTCCCTTATCTTTGTATAGAAAATAAAATTCCATCAGATATATTTATATGTCGATAGCAAAGGGCTATCTATGACACCTTTTCATTGCTGTGATCAATAGAAGTTGAACCTCAATTAAGGTTTCTGAGCTGGAAAAGCAAGAGTGGGGTAGATTGTTAAGGGTGGTGTCTATTCCATTTTTATTGATAAGATAATTCTTCTTTCAAACTTGAAGAAATACAAAAATCTTCCATAAAAATACAAAAAGAAAATATAGCTCATTATAAAAGGCATGTTTTGAGTGGAATCATTATATGTATTTAGACTAATGGTTTCAACCAACAAAGTGTTGGTTTAGTAGTATAACGTTTCGATAGATCTCTGGGAATGCTAAAATTTTAAATGTTCGATTCTTGTGAGCGACATTTATTGGGAGAGATAATCACACACCTCAAAATGGATTAGTTCCTTAGAATGAAAGAGATTAGTGTCCTCAATTTCAATTGTTAAATTAATGATGGATTAACTGGCATTATGGTTTGTGTTGGTGATTGTAAATTGTAATGGATTCAGTGGCAAACTTAGAGTTAATGGTGATTGATTAAAGGATGCAAAGTAAAGCAAAAGAATGGTGGGTCCAATGAGATAAAGATGAATCTTGAGTGAAGACCAAATTGCAAATCACAACCCAAATGGTCTGTCTCTCAACCAACCTCCAATCCATTGGCCATTGCCTATCTGGTTTCATGTATACCAACCAAAGCAAAGTGCCAAAAACATTACTATTCATTCATATATATAAAGTTAGGATTTAATATCTATACGCCGATAGTGTAAGTATTTTTTACACTATCAACAAATTATCCACCATTGACTTGTTAACCATTGTTGATTGTCAAACAAAAGTAATACAAATCAATGGTGGATGATGTGCTGTCAGTGCATAGATTTTAAACTCATAAAGTTATAAACATTACCAAGTGGAGTTCAATGTATGCAATCTCACAGTTTGATACATTTTTATTATATTATTCATTATTCATGTTTTATTAATCATTAACTATTCAAAAAAGTAATACAAATGATTGGTAAATTGTATATAAATATTTATACCGTCAGTGCATATATTTAACACTTATAAAATAATCTCTCAATTGATGAATGAAAATCACTTGTCCTTTTATTATTTACGATGCAATTAAAAAGAGACACTTGATTAAAAATAAAAAACATAAATACATAAAATATATATTTTATATTACTTATTCAAATTTGATTGGGTTAGGACATAATAAATTAATTTTATTTTAAGAGATGAGATCCTTCTTCCGAATTGATTGAGGCTATACTCTTGACTTTGCTTTCTATCTCTCATTTTCATTCTCATCACTTCATTTATCATATCTATAACTTTTCCCTTTCTCTATGATCTTTTTCCTATACTTTCCTACACTACATTTATGTGTGTTATCCATTACAAATTAAACTTATGATAATGAATAAATAGTCTTAGGAATTACATACCATAAACTATGATTGGAATGTACCCAAAAAAAATCTATGATTGGTCAATCTATAAAAAAGATTAAATTAATTGCTTAATATTCTGTTGATTTATTAGACAAAATATTTAAAAAAAATTGTCCCTTATTTCTTTAGATTTTTGAAAGATTCACTATTTTTTAACGACTTAGGGAGTGCTTAACTATCAAAGGTTAGCTTGATACACACTACCTGTGTAAGTAACCTTCAACCTTAATAAAAGCAAGGATAGTATCTACATTGATCCTAAAACTAGTCTTTATCAATACTTCAATAGATTCATTTAACTCTAAAAAAATCAAATTTCTTTTAAATTTCTTTCAAAGCAATCGATCATAATGGTGAAGAGTCTTTATTGTATTGGAAAGAGGGACCCTGAAATTTGGTATTGGGGCAAAACTATAAAAGATAACATTGCCCCTATGAGCTGTTTTCAATATTCACAAAAACATTGATGTAACATGTCGGATTTGATTTGCTTTTGAACAATCATGCAATGAATGTTTTTTTCATGACTACTTGGTCACTACATGGTACATAGTGATCAACTCTCTCAATTAGGCCAATGATTTCTAGGTCTAAGCTAAATGATATATGGAAATGCTTCCACTTTACTTTCCAACCTTAGATATTTTTCTTTACATTCCTAGGGCCTAGTGTATAGTGATCCTTGTGGTGGATGTTATGGTCACGTCACCAAAAATTGCTCCATATCATCGTTGGTGTTGTCGACTCTTAACTTCAAGGTAGCCAACAAAGTAGAAGAAGTGATAGTCAATGTTAATGAACAGGTGGAAAGTGATGAGTCGATCATTAAGATGGACACATTAAATTCGGACTCTATTGGTATCATATATTATGAGGATAATAAAAGGAAGAAAATTCAATAGTGAATAGTAGAATCTAACTCCAATTAGATATGAAAATAATTTAGAGTATAAATATGGATTAAGAACTCTAAAATATTGTTTATGATGCTACAAAAATGTTCTAAGATGTAACAAAAATATCAAGAGGTGTTTCCCATGTATGAGAGCATTCTCCCCTTGAGTCATTTAACATTTACGATGTAACATGGGATTTGATATGATGTAGACAAACTCAACATTCCTACCTATACTATATCAATAGAATCGTGGTCCTAGTTAATTAATAAATAAAGAACCAAATAAGGAAATATTAATAAAAAAGCATCCTAAAAAATGATATTCTAAAATATAGCAATATGATGCATGATACACTACTTATAAAAATATATATTATGATATCTTTACATATTCTAATACAAAAATGGTTGAAACATCCCACGAATTATGTGTTTGAACACTACATGTAGGTCGCAAGCATGATTGAGAAAGTCCCTTGCCTTAAAACAAAGACCTACGTCATAGTGCCCCATATAGTAGATTATAGTAAAGAGAAGAAGATCCATATTTTTGGTGAGTAACGATCCTCTCCAAGAAAATAATAATATGGTAAGATATTTTTATCCTTTATATATAATGTAATAACACTTTTCCCATTAAAAATACATGTAAAATCAAATATTTGTCTCTTCATTGAGAGGATCATTGTTCATTTTTGGTAGCAAAGAATTACATATATATATATATACCCCCATGCTCCAATCATAGAAATGTATAGTAGATAGAGGCCCCACTAATAATTTATGAAAAAACTTCGTCGGGTCACCATCTATATTTGAATTCATAAATAATAAGATAAGGTCGAAAAAGTGCAAAGTGATAAAAGGAAAAGGGTAACGAGGTTGAATTACACATATAATAATTGACATGCTTTTAGTTAATGGCCGCACTAAGAATGAAATGGATTAGGACTTGGGAATCATGCTTTAAAAGAATGATATATATTATATGCTCACTATCATTTGTTTTTCTTTAGAGATAAGTTAATTTCTAATATTATTTACCTTCTTATTGGTTTATACCATTATAATATTTAATCTAATCCAAGACATGGTATACTATATGATTACTAAAGTTAATTAGACATATACTCCTAAGGGAGCTTGGTGTGTTAGTATTAATGGAAAGTAGAAATTAAACTATAAAGTGTGTCATAACTAGTAGCTTCATTGTGCCATAGATAGATTGTAGGGGAAAGTATAGGATGGTTATATGGGCATAAGACTTATACCTTTGATTGAGTTAATTTTTGAATTCGGATATATCCCTAAATCAGAAGAAATCTAAGACTAATTAGGACGAGACAAGATAAGGACGAGTCCAAATTGACTTAGTATAAAAATAATTACCCTAAAATTATATACTTATCATTTGAATAAGTGATACATGCCAAAAAAAATAACTTTGAAGACTAACCAAGTGCTTGAACATCAAAGTCATTCTATATAAGAATACAAGTGAACATTCATAGTATATAACAACCTAATAAAAATGATAAATGAGAGAAAGTAGTGTTTCATTACAAAGAAATAGAGAAAGACCACTTAGAGCAAACAAGCTAGAATGAAAAGATATGTTGTTATTCTAGTTGAAAAATATGAGATGGAAAATGAGTATTAGTTATTACTTAAGAGTGTGTGAGACAGATAAACTTTATTCTTTGTTTATCTCTAATGTTCATTGAGCTAATGCCTCGACTTAAATCTGTCCTTTTAGTTGTGAAGGATGAGTCTGACTCAAACCAATCCTTTCGATTATAGATAGCTCTTGGTTATGCTCACCCTAATAGATGGTATAATATACAAAATTAATTTCTTTATTCGAAAGTTGATTTTTAGAGTAACGTAAATATATATTAAAAAGGTAAATCTCAATCTGTAATACATTATATTGTTAAAGAATATGAATATCAATTCTAGAATTAACACATTTCTTTCTTTTTTTTTCACTCAAATGTTAACTATATCATTATTCTTTAGATAAAAAACATATTGTCCATAAGAGTATATTACATAAAAAAAAAGTACTTGTCTCTTTTTCTCTTGAAGTTATTCCCTCTTTATTATTGTATGATAAACAGCAATTCCCTCTTGAATGAAAGTACTTGGGTTCGTTTTAAACATTGTCATCATACAAACCAATCTGTCATTTGTCAACTAGCGAATACTGATCTATTTCTATATAAAAAATTATTAAAAGATTTCCCATCTTCATCAAATATAATTCATTTGTTTCTTTCTGATCTTATATTATATAAAATGATATTATTAGTATGCACTAGCATGATGTGTGGTAGTAGAGATTATTATCCAGCACTTAGTAGCTGGATTAATTAGATAACCCACTTCCACCTTGGAGGACAAGTTTCTGATACTATACACTAAAACAATAGGAAATAAAACAAGAATTAGAATTGATTAAGTATATAAACCAAAGTTTTATATTATAATTGCTTTAATTTCATGATTTTAGTTACTTATAATAATGGATA
Organism: Lupinus angustifolius; assembly: GCF_001865875.1. Taxonomy (NCBI): domain Eukaryota; kingdom Viridiplantae; phylum Streptophyta; class Magnoliopsida; order Fabales; family Fabaceae; genus Lupinus; species Lupinus angustifolius. The sequence goes on from NC_032014.1 coordinate 30,750,765, forward strand.
GTAGGGAGAAAACCATAATTAATATAACTTTCTTTATGACTTTATAGGTCACTAGTTTAAATCATAAAAACAGTATTTTCATATATGATAATAAGATTATATAACTTCATTTTTCTAGACCCTGAAACCTCATATACAATCATACATATTTATCTTTAACCGATTTGGTAGGAGTCTCGTACATACATCATTTTTTAAGCAAAAAATGCTAGAATCATAATATCACATGGGGTACCATACAACAGATTTTGATATGAAAAATGAGAACAACAATGGCCGTTGGGTTGTGTATTATTTATCCAACTAATCTTAAGAAGAGTTGACGCTGCAAATTCAACTGCATCTTATTCCTTGTTTATCAACCGATTCTACACAATTCCTTACCAAACAATAATTGAAATTAACAACAAATTAAGAAGAAAAAGAAACCAAATGCGCCGTTAAGTCAAGAATCATGGGTCGAACATCATCGTGTATATATTTTGTTGGGAAATTGTTAGATATTATACACAACATAGAGACATGTATCACATAAAAGAGTAAAGATACTCTCAGTTAGTTATTATGAAGATAAGTATTACAAAAAGAAAGGAAAAAATAATATTTTCTTAGTTTCTTAGCAACCATGCAAAAAAGAAAATAAGGGAATTAAAAGAGCAAAAAGAGAAGAAAATATTGAACTTTCATTATTAGAATTTATACAAAGGAAAATTGGTAGTTGCTTGAAACTCAAACTACAATTTAAAGTAAAACTAATCCTAACTACCATAACAAAAAACTATCTAAGAATTAGTCATTTTCATCTTTAACATCCCCTCAAGCTGGAGAGTGAATACCATTAACTCTCAGCTTGGGTATAAGGTAGCAAACGTGAAAAGTCGGATCTAGAGTTTGGAAGAACCACCAATGAAAGAATGAATCACCAATTAAAGAGAGGCGATTATCAGAACTTGATCTTGGACTAAAAATACTATAAGACAATGTTGTATCTACTTTGTCACATCCCTGTTATGTCAATATTGGAGAAATTTTGGTGAAGACTCTGAATACTCAAAAACAAAATTACATGTAGCCTTGGAGTCATCAGATCTTGAGTGACAATCTTGGAGATGAATACAAGAAATATCGAGGAATGAGAGGAAGAAAAAGAAAGTAATGATCCCAAATATGTCATTAGGGTCTTAAAGAAATTTCAAGAGATATAAGAATTCTTCAAAATATAGCACATGAAACTAGGAATATTGTGCTAGTAGAATTAATGGAAGAAATATAAGAATTCTTAGAAGATAATGAATTGAAATTGAAAGTAGTTGTTCATCAAGAACAAACATAATAGAAAGAAGATCAAATGAGATTATCTCAAGAATACCATATTAGTTTCTTGGCTAAAGAATAAGAGAAAACTAGAATGTGATCGAATATGAACATTTTTTTTGTTCAATGAATGCTCAAGAAAACCATTTTGGTTTCTTGGCAAAAGATGGAAAGAAATATGGGCAATTTTTTTTTGCTCAATGATAAAGAAAGAATAGAAAGAAACTTGTTGAAGAATGTTCTAATCCCAATGATAAAGATGATAGGACAAGTGTACCAATTAATGAACCCTCAAGATAAGATACGGCTTGGTGAACCGTATGTGCTGGAGTTCTTGGTTTTGATTCTTTTGCACTCACTCACTTTGATGGTTAATGCATGATGTCGATGAATAAGCCAAGAGAGAAAGGAAGAATGGATCCAACAACTACCAATAGGAGTGCTCTAGGGGAGGTTGACATATTTTCGGTGTTTGAAGCTGTATCCTCAAAATGATGAGAGTCCTTCGCACTACAGTGCAGATTTCCATCAACTGTTGAACAATATAATTCCTAAATGGCACAATCATCAGCTCGTCAATGTAATCAAGCAACTCCAAGAAATTGAAAGAAGAAATAAAAGAAAGTGTGAGATATAAATATTTTGCTCTGATACCATCTTAGTTTCTCAGCAACCATGCAAGAAAGAAAAGAAGGGAATTGAAAGAGTAAAAAGAGAATAAAATATTGAACTTTCATTATTAAAATTGAATTATGCGTAAAGGCAAAGTACAAAGAATTTATACAAAGAAAAATTGGTAGCTGCTTGAAACTCAAGCTACCATTTAAAGTAAAACTAATCCGAATTACCATAATCGAAAATTATCTAAGAAGGAATCATTTTCCTCTTTAACAATTTTTACTCTTAAAAATACAAGAACAAATAAATATTTGTCTTCCCATTAATGGATATACTTCTTCCACTTAAAATGCTCATGTGAGACTTGTGAGTAATACATTGTGTAAAATAATTGGAACATGCACGTAATAAGTGGATTTTATTTTCAACTGAAAATTTTCTTTCACATACAAAAAAACATCCCTCTTATATGCAATAAAAATAAAAATTTATCAAGATATGTTCAATTATATAATCCATTTTTTATAAGCATCATGCAATATATACAAATGTGGCATTATTTTCTGTCGCACAAATCCAAATCATTCAAAGTTCTTCTTTCTAATTCTTTGACAACGTGATGACAGCCAAACTCAGCTGTTGAGGTCCCCACTCTTTTTCTTATTTTCTTTTGAAGATTAGTCATAGATACATATAGGATAGAAATTAAGACTTCAAATTTGATTTTGCTTACATTAATGGGAGTAATTTTATATTTATTATTAGTACAATTGCTTAGTTTGTGCATGGAGGAGCTCAAAAGTTTTGCTTCCATTATATATGAAATGGTGATTAATACGTTTGATAATATTATAAAAATTATATTATGAATGCAGATATAAACTCTTAATTTCACACTCATGAAAAGAAAAGTTGAGAAACTAGAGAATGGAAAGTTTGAAGTTTTGAAATAAAAACTCACTCATCCCATTTTAAATCACACTTAAGTATATTTTTATTGGTATAATCAAGAGTATTCTCGTTTTATAAGTAATGTACTAAAATATTTTAGAGTATGTGATTTATTCTTTATATACATACTCTCGTGAATTAAAATTTTAACATTTAACATGGTAATACATGTTAATTAAATAAAGCTTTATCACAGTAGATGAACACTTTATTGGTATTTGTAAGCATTTCTTATCATGCTTTGGAAATTTAAAAATATATACAAATGTAAAATAGATTATAAAATATTTAGAAATTGGATATTAATTTTGTGGCGTTCATTATGCATTAAAAATATTGCAAATAAGCATGTGTTTGTAAAGTTATTATTTATTACATATTACATAGTAGGGGAATAATACTCAGTATATGAGTTTATTTAAAAACAAAAATAGAAATTATAATTCATTATTAAAAATATTTGTCTTGAAAAGGAAAACTTAAATAAAAAATAAGTAATCAAACTTGACAAATATAGCAATTAATTCATTAAATCATAGTAATTATTATATTTGTACCCAAAAAATAGTAATTACTATAGCTATAGTAATTTTAGTAACTAGTATTTGTGTTAATATAAAAAAACAAAAGAGAAAAATTGAATGTTAATAAAATCTTTAAAATAATGCATGGGCATGAAAAATAATAGAGAAATATAATTTCCAATTTCTTATATCTCTCTACCCAAAGAAGAATTCGTAAAAGATTATCTTGATCAAGTAATGTAAGACTTTATTAAATTTTTGTAAAAATCAAATGGTGAAAGAATCAATTTATAATATTTATACTTATCGGAAAGGATGATCACACATTCCAAAAGAAATTTGATCACGCATTCCAAAAGAAATTCAATTACACATTCCAAAAGAAATTGTTCAATTACTTAGGTGGGGATACACATTTACCAAAAAAAGATTTCATATAACTACTTAAATTATAATATATGTTATATTTAATTATTTACTAAAATATTTATAAAATTAAAAAAGATATGATGTATGTTATAATCTTAATAACTGAATGACATAATTTATCTCATAATATACGAACACAATTATATAATATTTATATATTGTCAATGTAAATATTTATATATAATTAATAAGTGATATATATTTTTCGTTAATATAACATTGTTATGCAGCAAATTTAATAAGTGACACCTTATTCCTCTATATCATCATTATCATAGTACATATATATTAACACTGGTTGATGATTTGTTCAAAACTGTGTATCTCCCCCAAATACACAAAGCAAGAAAGAAAGAAAGAAAGTATTAGAATGGATCCATGCCCCTTCGTGCGTTTAATAGTAGAATCACTTGCTCTTAAACTTCCCTTACCAACAAAACCATCACCGTCTAACTCCGGCGGCGTTCACCCTTCCACCACCCCTTGCTTCTGCATAATCAAAACCAACATCACCTCTTTCCCTTCCCAAACCGCTCTTCTCCCTCTTGTCTCTTCCTCCGACAAACTTGACACAACCATCTCCGCCCCCGCCTTCCTCCTTGACTCCGCCGCCCTCCGCCGTCTCTCCGGGAAGCCACTCACTCTCCGTATATCTATATACTCCGGCAGCATGACCCACATGTGTGGCATCACTGAAGCAAAGTTGCTGGGGCGTGTTACTGTGAATGTTCAACATACAGAGAGCTCGTGGATTCGGTGTAGTACGTTTCAGAATGGGTGGCTTAATATTGGGAAGGAGAAGAAGAAGAAGAATAAGGATGGTGGTGGTGAAGGGGAAAAGATGATTCATGTTGTGGTCCGGTCTGAACCGGATCCTAGGTTTGTTTTTCAGTTTGGTGGTGAACCGGAGTGTGACCCGGTGGTTTTTCAGATTCGGGACAATAATATCAGACAGCCTGTGTTTAGTTGCAAGTTCAGTGCAGATCGCAACTCTAGATACAGGTTAGTTATCCTACTTTCTCTTCCTGTTTTCGATGATAAAAATGTAATTTTTTGTACAATTAAGGTCATCTCCTTAATATTATGAGTAATAAAACTAATCATTTTTTAGTTCAATACTATCTTTTTTAACAAGTGTCGTTTCGAGAAATTGAATCCTTACCTTTTGGTCTATCTGAGGATCTAGTAGAGTCTTACACTACCAAGCTAACGTCATGTTGTTATTGGTGGTAAAAATATAATTTTATAATAAATAAAAAGATATATACATCATGTATACATGTTATCTTTTTTGTTATTGTATGATATTTGTCTCCATAATGAAAATGATTCTTACTCTTTTTAATTACATTATCTTATTTCACTAATCCCTATTTTCAATGTGCATTACTTCTTGAAAGGGATCAATCACACACAGATTCAACGAGTCTTCTTTTTTGGTTAGTATTGGCTGGTGCATTTTATTTAATTGTCATAACTATATCTCAAGTGAGATATGGTAGAGTTTTCTGAAAATGGATTATACATTTTAAAAGTCATTTTATGCTAGTTTCCTATGTAGTATTTAAGAGATAGAAGTTTGATGCTATAAACGTAGAGGAATTTACATTTGATTCATTGATGTCTTCTTTTTATATTTTGGTTCATCTAATCAAATGTTGTTGTTATATTATTAAATATGTTAAACTAAAATAAATTTAAATAAGAAGTTAGTGATTAATAAAATGTTACTCTATTAGTGTAAAGTCTATTAATTATTCAAAAAGACAAAAATGTTAAGAGTTCAATTTATGAGAGCGACACTTATAGGAAATGACAATTACATACCATAAAAAAGATTAATTATTTATTTATTTATAGGATCTGGATACTATTGTTAGTAGAAAAAAAAAGTTAAGAAATTGAATATAACAAAAAAATAATTCAGAACTTATTAAAGTCATTCAATGAATGTTTATTGGAAAAGGTTTTGACTACAAGAAAAAAATTAAATGAAACTCTAATGAATATATTTGACTACTATAAAAAATTTAATCAACCAAGAAGTTACCCTACATTTTAATGAATGTAATTATTTTTACATTCTTATCATTCAGTTAATCGTTGAAAAGGCTGTCATAGTAAAAACTAAAGAAAATGGTCAAACTCTTTTTAACTACATTGAGAAATATGTCAAATATTACTATATTTCTATTTGTCCATTTTGAATTCTATTTATTTGTCCAATTTAAATATTCAATGATGCATTAATTTTTTTTTAAATATACTCTTATTTAATACTTTATTGATTCACATAATAAGTATATCAAATTAATGACCATAAAGAGAAAATGTCTACTGATAAAAAATCAATAAATATTTTGTAACTCCAACATAATTATTACATTTATTGAATTTTTTTCTTGCAAACACATGAATACTAACATACTAATAAATACTTTTGCTATAACAATAATTTCTTTAGAACCTTGTAGTTCATTTAGTGAACTAAGGACAAAGGTCAAACACTTCTTTTTTTCTTTTTTTTAAGGTCAAACACTTCTTAATTATATAGACAGATAATAATATCTGTTCATATTAAACTTAATTATAATACCAAAATTTTCATATGCATAAATTATTAGTATACTGATTTAGGTTGGCAAATTAGTTGGGGGAATAATATGGTAGGTTACAGAATAAGATAATACCTAACCATCATCACATCTTATCCAGCTCAATACTCATTTCATGTGTTGCTTAGTTGTATCTTTTGTGCTCATTTCATTTGGTGGAAATCATCACATTCATTTATTTGTTTATTTGTCTGAAAGAAACATGGAGAATAAAAAGTGGCACCACCAAAGTTTCATTTTTCATATGTCTATTTCAATGGGCTGGTAATTCTATTTTTGGAAACATTTCAATTTTGACATTGTGAGAGTGAACCTTTGTCACTCCCCAAAATATACACAAAAATTATACCAAATTCACAGTTTCAGAATTTGATGGTTTCAACTATTTATCTTTAAGCATTTTTTCAGAATTTGATTGTACTATATGTAGGTATCTTTATATTATTTTATAACTTTTCCGTATGAATGTATACCATGTTAAAATGATAGGAGCCATGAACAATCTTGATTAAACAAGAAAGAATGAGCAATAATATACATCAATTACTAAAACAGAAAACAATCTTGTTAAAATGATAGGAGCCATGAATTGAATTACAAAGTTTAAGGGAATACCATTAATATACATCAATTACTAAAACAGAAAACAAAATTTGTTAACCAGATAATCCATTAACTATGTTGTTTAATTGATTATCACATACACTTTTTATCAATTAACTCTGATAGAATATCACCTATTCTAACCCTATATGTATGTTCATAGCCATTGTTTCATGGTTTCTTAATTTGTTTTTCCTTATTGAAAATCCAGGCCTCATCCCTCACATTTCACGAACAACTCATGCAGAAGGAAAAAAATATTCTCACGTGTTAGAGAACGTGAAGGAAGAGAAAGAAAGGGTTGGATGATAATAGTTCATGATCTTTCAGGTTCACCAGTTGCAGCAGCTTCAATGGTGACACCATTTGTCCCATCACCAGGTTCAGACAGAGTTTCAAGATCAAACCCAGGTGCATGGCTTATTCTACGCCCCAATGGTGCATCAGTGAGTAGTTGGAAGCCTTGGGGTCGTTTAGAAGCATGGAGAGAAAGAGGTCCTATTGATGGCTTGGGATACAAGTTTGAGCTTGTAACTGAGACCAATAACAATTATGGAATCCCTATTGCTGAATCCAAAATTAGTGTGAAAAAGGGTGGCCAATTCTGTATTGATTATCAAGTTATGAAGGATTCTGGACATGGGTCAAGGTTACCAGGGAAAGGGTTTGTGATGGGTTCAAGTGTGGAAGGTGAAGGGATAGTTAGTAAACCTATTGTGCAAGTTGGTGCACACCATGTTACTTGCATGGCTGATGCTGCTTTGTTTATTGCTCTTTCAGCTGCTATTGATCTTAGCATGGATGCATGTCAACTATTCTCACATAAACTTAGGAAGGAACTTTGCCATGAAGAACAACTTCCATATTCATGATTTAATACTTGCCTCAAATCGACTCATTTTTGTTCTTGGATTGCAACTTATGTATACAATCTACTACTGCAGTGATAGCCAATGTGTTACTACTTCATATATAGTGCAAATTTTGGTTTGAGCATAGGTATATATATATATATATATACCAATAACAATAATGAAAATTATCTACACCACTCCACTTCATCACCCATTTGTCATCAATGAAGAACACACATTCCAACCATGTCTCAAATCATGCTTGTACAAATGGGAACATATTATGTTAATTAAAATTTGAAGTATTTATTAAAAAAAATTATATTTTTGTTTCATTGTCATTAATGTAAGACAATTTTTTTGATATAGTTAGAGACAAGATCAATATAAAAAATAGACACATGCTAAAAACTTCAATAATTTGTTTTTTTAATGGAAATTTAATTTAGTTTATTTATTGATGATAAAAGGTGAGATTAGAAATAATGATTAATAACTCACCCCAATCCATTGTAAAATATTTGTATGGTGGATTACTTCCCTTAAGATGCAATAATGATTAATACTTGAATGATGGATGATGATAGGGTTGAAAATGAGCCGAGCCAAAGTTTAGTTTGATTTAGCTCGATAAAAATTTGTTCGGCTCAAAACTCAATTCTAGTTCAAAACGAGCTATATTTATAATTCGAATTTAACAAATTGAAGTTCACATACTATTCAACTCGTTAACTCGAATTGATTTGGCCTGCCATGAGATTGTGAATTGTTTAATTCAACTTATTAGCTCAAATGACTTCGAATGATAATTGTTTATTTAATATGTATACAATTTGAAATTTTCTAATTTCTGCATGTGTGTGTACACACATATATAATTGAACAAGTTCATGAACCTAACAAATCGAATAATAGTTGACTCATTTATTTAACAAACTTAATTTTTTCCCTTAACTGGTTTGGGTCATGAATACGAATCTAGTTTTGATCAAAATTTGAGTTTATTGTAATTCTAAATGATGTATTATACTACTTTTTTTGAGTAATGATGTATTATACTACTAGTGATAGTATAACAAATTCTTGGATGGATATTAAAATATGGGTGTGACAATTGAATTCCTTCCATAATTATTTTAGCTCTACCATTGATTTTCAGAAGTCAAAGGGCCCAAAAAAGGCCCATCATGGATAAAGCAAATTATGGTCGTTAAATAGTGAAGTTCTTTTCTTATCATAATAACGCCAAAAGAATCGCCGGAAAACAATTTCCGGCAATGGCTCCCACCGTCTCATTCCTTCTCATTATCTTCCTCTCTACTATCACTTTCATTTCATCGGAATCCGTACTCAGATTACCGTCGGAGAACGACCTCTCCGGCAGGCTCCATCAGGTTCAGGAAGACGATGACTTGTACTGCGATAGCTGGAGGCTCACCGTGGAGACGAACAATATTGGACCCTGGAAAAGTGTTCCGGCGAGGTGCGTGAACTTCGTGGCGGAGTACATGGGCGGAGAACGGTACTCGTCGGATTCTAAAGTGATCGGAGAAGTGTCGTCGGCGTTCGCGAAAAGCGTGGAGGTGAATGGAGATGGAAGAGACGCGTGGGTGTTCGATATTGATGAGACGTTGTTATCAAATGTGCCGTACTACGAAAACAACGGATTCGGGTAAGTGAATAATTCAATATATATCATAATTTTGCAGACGTTGGATTTGTTTTCTGACAAATTCATTTTTATGTTTTTGATGCAAAATTGATTTTGTTGTGATTGAAATCATTGGATTGGAGGGGATTTTGTTCTGTGTTTTAATTTTCTGTTTTTTTGGACCTAAGTATTTTAATATCTCAATTTATCAATCATGTGCTTGTTCAACAATTTACTTGACATTCTTATAGCCCTAGCCATATAAACCAGATTCTCTGGTTTGGCTGGGGAATCGCGAATTGGTTCGTGAGTACTGATTCAGAATGCTTTTGCAAATCGATATGCCCGATTCGCATATTGATACTCAGTCTCAAGCGAATTATTATTGAAGATATTATATTCCTCGTCCTTGGCTTTAAGCCGTCATATCTTCAATGAAATAACTCCAACCGCATATGAGAGGAGTCAACAGCCTCCACGGTCGGAAGAAGACTAGGCAAATTAGGGTTAGAATGAAATTAGGATTTTGATAATATTGGATAATGGGTGGTAATAAACTTATTTGGACAGCCCAAAATATTTTGTACTTATATGCGCTCAATCGACATAAAAGTTACATTTTAAAAAAAAAAACTTGAATTGTTTTTTTTTCTCAAAATTTAAATGGGCCTATTTACTAAGTTTTCCATAATCAAATTGATACACTTAAAAGAAAATAACTAAGTTATTAAATCACAAATGACACAAATTAAATATGGAATTGATTCAAAGAAAATTAAAATAAAATACTTTAAAATATATTATTAACTAATAGTCAATTATAATAGTATAAGTATAAAGAACATGTTGCACATATCAACTAAATATACCTCTAATAACACACCGCGTACTACATACTCGTATCAAGGTGAACTGCATAACAGCTTATTATGGTCTTAGATTATGAAATCTGAGTCAATAGGAGCAACCGAGTAACTTAAGCTATCGTAATAGATGGTTAAACATTTCTCTGAATTTAAGATATTGCCATGCTTTAGGCCTTTAGCTGAGTAGTTAGCTATGCTACTCTTTGATAGCATGAGAAGCTTTTGAATAAGGTTGCCGTAACTCAAGTGAGTCACAAGTACATGAAATGGCTATGTAACTAATAGATTTATAAGAGATAAAGATAATCTAACCTAATATTACAAGAGAAATTCAAACTAAATTTAACTAAATAATCATGGGATAGGATAAGTACTCTAACAAATGAGAGCAATACTTAACAACATTAATAATGATAAAACCACTCATTCTCAAAATAAGAATAAGTAGGCAATGTGAGTTCGTCCTAGTGGAGGGGCTCTAGTCTTTTATTATGCATGTGGTTTTGGGTTCAATTTCAGTGTTAAATTTTAGGAACTTATCAAATGCCAGTGGCTCTCTCAAATGTATGGAATTTACTAAATAGATGCTATTCATGGATATCATTAGTTAATTTTTAGCAGAAAGACATCTTTTTGTTTACCAACATGTCTGAGAAACTGAAACACTTCAAAGAGAGTTTCAATTGAAAAACTCTGTAAAGTGATGCAATTAGACCTGACAGTCACAATGACTAAAATCTAAAACTGAAGATTGTTTGTATGTCTTTGGTAAAGTCCAATTTTTTTATAAAAAAAGATTTTGGTTAAGTTCATTATGGGTATCTTGTTTCAAACTCTGGACCACAGGAAAGAGATTTTCAATGAGACATCCTTTGATGATTGGGTGAACTTGGCTGAGGCACCAGCATTGCCAGCCAGTTTGAGTTTGTATAACGAGCTTCTAGAATTAGGCTTCCGGGTATTTCTCTTAACCGGGAGAAGTGAGCTTCAAAGGAATGCCACAGAGACAAACCTTCTCCTTGCAGGGTACAACAAATGGGAGAGGCTTATCTTAAGGTACATAAATATGTGTTCTTAAGAAAATATACAGTTCCGGTTCTTGTAAAATCTTGAACTTCAGTTGAAAATTGAAATGCCTTGTTGATGAAACAGAGGTTCTTCTGATCAAGGAAAACCAGCCATTGTTTACAAGTCTGAGAAGAGAGCAGAGTTGGTGGAAGGAGGTTACAGGATCCATGGTAGTTCTGGGGATCAATGGAGTGATTTATGGGGTCATGCAGTTGCCTCTAGATCTTTTAAACTCCCAAACCCAATGTATTATATTCCTTAAACAGAGAGAGAAATGGCATCTCCAATCTGCATTCAATTTGAATAATGAGCAAAAAATGTGTGCACATTTACCATTTATGTTTAATTATCATTGACTCTTCGAAAAATGTATGTTGAATGATGTATTGACTGTGTATAAATAGTTATACTAATAATACATATATGTTATTCTCTTTCATAGCTGCCTGATGTAATATATCTCAAATTCTCATTGATTTTCAAGGCAAAGTTATGTTTTTACAACATCTTGCAAAAGCTAAAAGCTTAAGGTGCATGACCACTTCGTGTAGATCTCCATTTTCTTCTAAAAGTTTATATCTTGTTGATCTGAATGAGATATAAGATAAGACTTGGTCCTTCACAGGTTTCACCTAACAGTGCAAAATAGCTTAAGCTATTTGGATATTAAACTATTCGGTTATTTAGTATTTTAACCCCTGTGTGAAACCCTGTTAAATTGTTATTGACTATCTTGAATATTATGTAGCCTTAGTCACAATGTTGGTGCGTTAAGAAGAACTAATCACAATCTTTTGGGATTAATTATTGGATTTAACTAATGGTATTTTCTCATTCTATAAGTAATGGTATTTTAGTTGAAGAATATGATTACACTTCCAACAAGTGTTGTTCACAAAATAAGTCTACTGAAATAAACAATCTAACTAGATAATGTCTAACTTTGACAAAATATTAAAATAATCAAAGCCAGAGACACAGGGTACAAAACTTTCCCAATGTGGATTCAAAAATATAAACTATGTTTTTATCCTAGTTACTACTCCACATTACACTTTCCACATTCACATACTCACAACCATTATGAGTTTCTACAACAGCTAAGGTTATTTCTATGCTCTATAGTGATGGACTAGTACTTCTAAACTCTAATAAGGTATTCATCACTTAATTAAACTCTAATTCATTTTAGACCTCCATATAATTAAACAATACCCTTTTCACTAGAGTAAGGAGATGAGTTTAGTATTGGAAAATTGAAAAAAAATGAGGTTTTAAACTTGTTTTAAGGGTTGAATTCTTAACACCCGTTTTCATTATAAAACTTATGACTGTCTTAAATGGGCTTCAGATCACAAAGTTAGGACTAACAGGGAAACACTCATTGCGTACTATACTCATAAAAAGCCTATAACAAAGAACTGGGTTTGGATCCACAAACTACTCTTTTTTAGTCTAGTAATAATCCATGATCAAAGATTATATAATTTATAAGAAATAAATACATTATGTACCTATAAAATAAAATAAGATAAAATATTGTTGAGCATTTTATAATATAAGAATTCATTGATAAAATTTACAATAAATTAAAGTATTTTTTGGGTGAAGAAAGTATTGTTTTTTAATGTATGCAATTTATGATTTTTCTAGATTAATCTATCCTAATAACATTATATATGCTTTATTTATTTGATATTACATTTTGATTTTGATTTTTGAAATAAATTTTTTTTCATTTTATCTATAATGACTGGTCTACCAATCATATCTTGAAAATTGAGAATTTACATAGAGAATGATGCAATTGGCATCTAATCCAAGTAACTACTCTAGTGGTGAATACAATTGATTCATACATGCACAATTTGTAGTAATTTCAATGATACCTTATGGGTATGGTAGCTTGTATTAACTTTCAAGTATTGTCTAAATATTGGTTTATAATAAATAGTGAAAAATAATCAATAGCCAATAAAATAGTTAATAACCTGTGTCTTGAATAAAAATGAGTACACTAAAATTATATGATAAACTATAGTTGGAGGTGAAAACCATGAAGTTGTGGTAGGGTCTTAAAAATAAAAGCAAACTGAAACATGGACCCATGTGAAAGAATGCAAAAAAGTTGGGTAACGAACATGTTGTTATATTCCTATTTTCACTATCATCAGACATACCATGAAACCATAGCTAAATAACACTGCTTACTAGTACTATTATATATCCTCCATTTAAAAGCAACCAAAATCTTCCACAAAAGTTAAAGAACTGAATATCACCTTTTTAGGGATCCTTTAAATTTTAAATATTGGCATGTGGACAGATACACTATTCCCTCTTGCCAATTTCATATATCAACACCCCACCATTTATATTTCCATTCTTGTTCATTTATATTAGTTTAGAACATGCACACAACTCTAATTACTTAATTATAATATGAATTTGTGAAGCATTAGTAAGATTCTCCATGCATTTTATAATTGAATAATTTTTTATAAGGGTGCATTACAGGTATATATCTTGAATTAATAGTTGATTTCAAGAAGTAGAGTTATATAGAAGTATATATATTTTATATTCTAAAAAACAGAGTGTTTTTACATACATGATAATGATTAATTTAAATCTTTGACATATATTTAAGAAAACAACTACTTATGAATCATATTTTCCTTCACATTACATTTCATTTAATTAATAGATATTGGTGATATATTAACTAGTGTGTATAAAAAACCAATTCTTGTTTGGGGATGGTACATAGTAATATTTAATTATAAAAAAGCACAGAAACAAAAGCAACAAAAAAGTTTATTCTTGTCTTATTATTCCCTATCCCTCTCTCTTTATTCCCTTGAGAAACTACAATGAAATTGCCCCCTCTTGTTCTTGATTTTAGCTTTATTGCATGCATGTCCCATGAAATAAAAGCTAGATATATAGCATTAACATGCACCACATTACTCTCTCACACTCACTCACTCTCTGAGATATGAGACAAGTACATCTTTTTTCGAATAATAATACTTCAAGATAAAAATATCGAATCTAACTTAGAATAAAGCAATAAAGAAGTGTCTGTCTCCTAGTATCACTTTCTTTCTTAACAACCAAATAAACAAAAAAAAAAAGGAACATCACCAACACAATGCAACTTGTATTGTTATTCAAAATCAATCTCAAAATTCTCAATCATATATGAATTTTGAACTTTGGTTCCCTCCTTCTTTATGAAAAACATATATACAAATTTGTTAATAACTGTAAATTAAAATTGAATATATGAGTATATATAGCCATTTAACTACTTTGTGAGTTGAAGGGGGCCATCAAAACTAAAAGATCTTCTTGAACTTCATCTCTTAAAGTAAAATTTCTTTCTATTTGGAAAACATCAGCACCAGTAAAAGCTCCAAGAGAGATGTTATTTAGAAAGAGAATGAACATTGTAGTCTATGTTATTCACGAGGCTAGCTAAGTGGAAATGCAAATTTAATTAACTTATTGGTTGCTTCCATATTCTATTCAATGCAAAGTAGGTAAAATAATGATTGATTATTGGAATATATGTAGATATATGTGTGTGCATGTGCATGTATCCCAGCAAACAATACTTAAAACTTATGGCTTTAAATTATGGTTACAATTACATTTTCTTTACCTTAATTGTGGATTTTTAAGAGAAAGTGTGACTAGTTCGATTACAATTGTGATCATAATATGATTTAGGACACTACTAAAACCATGATGTTAGGATTTCAATTGTGATTACGAATCTAAAAATACAATATAACTTAAATCATATTAGCTACATACCACTATTTTAAAGCATGCATATATGTAGTCATCAATTAAGGAAAATATGATAATTTAATATGATTAGGTTGAAATAAATAATAATGTAGGAAGTAACAATGTTGTTTTTGCTAATTAGTGTTTTTTTCTGTGTGCTGAGCAAAAAAAGAAAACTATTCTCAAACTTTAAAGGAACTTACAAGACATATTTCACTATAATAAAAAGTGACTAAGTACAGCACAAGTAACCAGGTGGTTTGCATGTTGCACAAACTCAATGGTATATAATATATTTCTGGTATAAACAAAACAAGAAAAGCGAAATTATACAAAAAAAAATTGAAAATAATAAAACAATATGAATAATAGTAAAGGATGATATATTGTAATAAAAACAGTGATAATTTTGATGCAGCTAGCATAGGAATATATAGGATGCATTTACTTTGGGTCTTTGGTTCTCCCTCTCCATGTGTAGCAGCCTTTTCTTGAGTTTCCTTTCTTTTCTTTTCCTTTGTTTTCTCTTTGATTTGATTTTCCTTCTTTTTCCCCTTTGCTCTTTCTATCTTTCTTTCCAGCTTGTCCCCTCTTGCAAACTCTTACAGTTCCATTGGAAAAGAAAGAAAAAGAGCAAAATTACTATGAATGATTTCATGGTCTTTTTTTGTTGTTGGAGGGAAACTTGAGTGAGGCTTCAATCATTAAGAAGCTTGTATCTATACATGGTTTTTGTTTATTTTGTCTATGCTAATATATGAATATATCTCTCTCTTTTTGTTCTCTTTTCTCTTGCTATCCATGATGATGATGATGATGATCGTCTAGGTTGCCAGGGTCTGGCCAGTAAGAAGAGTACTTCAACCATTCAGCCTCTTGTGGGTTTGTGATGGATGATTCCTGCAAGGGAATCTCCAATAAAAAAAAGTGTGGGTTAGGGTTTGTGCAATATTTAATATGAGAAAAAGATATATATACTGACGTGTAAGAATTTTTTACAAAAATAAAATTAAAATAAAAGATAAATAATACACTGATTGGGCATAATTCTTTGTGTATCGATATTATCTTCATTTAACATATGTAATCGTTTTTTATGGAAGGATAAAAAGATTTATTCATAATGAAAAGAACTTTGAGATCTAATCCTCAATAAGATGAAAAGATATTAAAATTCCACCAAATCATTTGAACTGTGAGAAATCCCAAGACTAAAGGATAAAAAATATAATAAAACCAAAGCAACCAAATGAGCAAAGAAAAACTAAAACTAAAACTATTTACTAACTAAAAACAAGATTACTTTGAAACTAACTTAACTTAATTTAATCGAGTAAGGATCATTTCCAATATAGGATAAACAAGTTTTTTAAAAACAAAAGAAAATAATTACCATGACAATAAAATAACATTTTTGTCATGAAAATAAAATGATAAATAAGAACTTCCCTTTTCAATTTAATCATATTCTTTGGAAGGGGAAGAGGAGGGGGAGGGAAGCATGAAATTGGAAATTGATATGTGTTCCTTATATACACCATACAATTAAATGTTGGCAAATATTTTTGAACTTGATCCTAGAAAGGGTTCTTGTTTTTAAGAATAAAAATATTATATTATTATAAATAAAATAATAAAGTATCATAATAATATATTTTAATTTTTTGGAGCATTTCCATCTCTAAAGAGAAGATCCTTACTCACATTTATTTTTCTAAAGCTAGTTAGATTTGGACACAAAAAGTTGTACAAAATGTGTGCTATATACTTTAATTGTTTGTTAAAATGATAAGGTCAAGGGCATGCTTTTCCTATTTTATTATATAAAAATGAAAATATTATTTTGGCGTGCAAATATTATTCTTATTTTCCTAGATGGCCTATGAATGAAAAAAAGTCACAACCACCTTTTTCCAAATCTGAGCTTGTTTATACACAAGAACAAAAAAATGGAAGGCTAATTGAACATTAGAAGCAATGGCCAATGGGTCAAAATGGAGCAGAAGAGAAATTTTTCCCTTTGAACTTCCACACTGCTTCGGTCCCACATTCTATCTTACTATTTTTGCTTTCTTAATACTCAAAACAAAAGCAGAAAAATGTTTCATTTGATTTATTTATTCTTTTATTGTTTGCCAACTTTTCTCTCTATTGTCATTATGAGACACAAAGTGCATATAATTCCGAGTCAAAAAGTTGTTTGTTACCTCTTTGATATCAGTTGAAGTGCCCTCCATAATGAATTCCTCTAAACCAGACGCAGACCTTGTTCCTAGATTATGATGTTGTTGCTGCCATGTGTATATGTAGATATAATAGATGCATTTCAAAGGTCAACAATTAAATTCAAAACACACATTTTAATCATCATGTTGAAAAACAATCAAAAAGTGAAAAGAACACAGTTTCATGCTTGTGATTTATTAGTATCAAGCACTCAAAAAGGTTGACTATAAAAATGTTAATGAATCATGCACAATACCATGCAGACTCACTCCATTTTCATTGCACTACCCGACCAATCTTTTCTTTCTTTTTCTAAATTTATTAGTAAGAATATTAGGTTACATAATCATGATAATCAAATTTCTTCTTTTTTTAAAAATAATATTGATATTCGAGCATTCAAAAAATTTCATCATTCCTATATTACAATTTTTTTCCAAAAACAATTAAATAAGAAAACATTTATATTTTACAAATATAAATGTTTCTTATATTATAGTTCGTAGCCGATCTCACGTAGAATTTAGGTTTCTTATATTATTTTTTTAAACAAGTAAAACAAAAAGTTGAGGCATTTCTATAGGAATTGATGAATACAGCACCAAGAGTCAGATATCAAATATTTATTAAATACTAACTTCATAATTTCTATCGTACGTGGCACTTTTGTTTAAGGATTCGATTGAATGTAGACATTTTTACTATTTGGGTATCATGAAAAATAATTTTTACGAAAATTAAGAAGGGAAAGAAATCATAATAATGTTTAAGAAATGGGTTTGAGTGATGAATAATTATATACCTGAAAATGTTGATTTTGTTGGAGCATAATTCTAGAAGCATGGTAAGGATTATCGTCGAGAATGATGGATGTGTGGTGAAGGGGAGGCGGAGAGATAAGTGTAGATATTGGATGTGAAGGCCTATTCATATGAAAAGCTGATGTTGTAATTTGATGCTGCACATGTTGCTGTTGATGTTGTTGCTGTTGTTGCTGTTGTTGCTGTTGATGTTGATGTTGCTGATGATGATGAGCTATAAGTTGGGGTCTATGATGTTCATGTACTTCTTCACATGAGCCTGATGCTTGGATTTCTCTTGCTGTAGATGCTTCTCCTATTCCAACCTACAATCCACACCCTCATATGTAACTTTTAACCATATAGATATATGAATATCACCCAATTTTTTTGCTAGCTAGGTTGTCTATTATTAACCTTAGAATATTGTTTCACTTACCTTAAAATAAGGATATCATTTTTTTTATATATAACCTATCTCACGTTAGGAATTAAACTTTTTCGGGTGCTTGACTGTATGACATTTGGTCGATATGATATATAAGGATTCAGTAAAGTCTTTTACCATTAAACAAACGTCTTATTGCTAAATAAGGACATCATTTGATGTCTATTTGATTTTTTTTATGAATACTTTGAAATATATATTTAGAATTATAATAAAAAATAAGTAAAAGATAAAATAAATATAGTGTTCAAAAGTTGATATACAAATAATAGAACTTATCAAATATATATTTTTTCCATTTTTTATGAGCTTATCCTTTTCATTTCCTTTTCAACCTATGTAGACATATTAGCTCTAACTATGAAATTGTGCCTTGATTCAATTAATAAGTGTTATCTTTAGTGATAAGTAAAAGTAAACAAGTAGTGGTTGGGCTAACACTACTTTATAATCCAGTAAGGTCCATGATTTCATGCGGTATATGCAAGCAATGGTTATACTTATAAGTCATCAGCAGCTACATGTTTTTCACCTTTTTATGCATGGAAATCAAATTTATTTGAACAGCAACATAGATTATAGGTTAAACATAATTTTCATTGAGCATCTTAAGGATTGAATATGAGTGATATATAAATGTACCTCATGATCAAAGCTTTTTCTGAAAGGCATGAAGGTGAAATGATGATCAGATTTAAGATGTTGTTGAATATCCAAGGGATGAGTGAAACTTGTTATTGGAGGAGGGACACCAACAACAACAGACATTTCATCTCTATGAGTCACTATTTCCTTTGAAGAAGAACAACTTCCACTTCCACTATCCTTTCTACCACTATTATTATTATTATTAGGTACTTCACCACTTCCTTCACCAGTTGTTGCTGCACTTCTATCACCCCAATTACACTGTCTTGGTTGTGTTTGGTAGAATATCTTTGACACCACAAGCTCCCCTTCTTTCTCTTCTTCATTCTGGCCTAAATGGTATTGATGCATAACCCAACTTGTCTTCTCAGGTTTTCTGTTTTTACCAAAATTGGTGTAGAGGACTAGAATTTTCTTACACCCTTTCTGTTTTCCATTCACCATTACTGGCCTAGTCTTACCTGTCTTGTGCCACCTTGTTTCTCCACCTTGCAAGTCACACTCATTTTGTATCTTTCTTCTCTTTCTTGTTCCAGTTGTATAAGCCTTTGAGGGTCTGTGGAAAAAGTGTCTGCTTAATCCATCTCTTGTTACTCCTACAAGATATGTCACACAACACACAAAATCAAACTTAGGTTGGCTTAGGTCAACTGCATAATCATAATACCAAAACACCATTTTCATTCACTGTAAGTTTCTGCTAACTATTATTTATATATACATATAATAATTTTTTTATTTTTAACTCATATGAATAATATATATATATATATAACTTTTACATTATCGTCACATTTATATCAAAGTTGCATTTATTGTAATTACAAAGTATCTTGAAAAATAAGTCGTCATCCTAATTACAACGTATTGTAATTGTGATACAACGAAGTTAGCTAGAAAACGACAATATTGTGACGTCAATTACGGTTACAAATCTTAATGAGAAAGATGAAAGTTAAAAAGAGGTGAATTTATTTGGACTATTTGAGCATATTTCACACCTGGAAGTTTCTCAGGATGGGTGTAACAAATACCATCTTCTCCTTCAATAGTAGGAATGAATTCATCTATCAAAGGGTGTGATTTCATATTCTTGGACTCCACTTTTGCTTCAAGGTGTTCTATTAGTTCTTGATCTGTTGGATCAAACTTCACTCCAGCTGGTAGGCCTACCCAATCCTGCACTCTCCATTCAAGTAATTCAAATCAAATAAAGAAAGAAAGCAAAAGAAGAATATAACAGAAAATAAAATAAAATAAAATAAGAGAGATAAAGATGATGAAACCTTTTAACAAATACTAATAAAAACAAAAACATACAGACATATACATGTACCATATGCTATATTTTTTTGTTATGAAAGCTTTTGGTAGAAGGCAAGAATATTATTATTGAGATATGGGTTGAGAAGTGCTTTATCAATATATTTCTTTGCTTATAAAAAATATATTATTGAGATTATTTTTTCATACCGGTTTTGATTCAAATTTGTGTCCACAACCAGGGCACTGCTTGGATCCACAAAGTTGGTGCTCTTCAAGCTTTGCATCTATCAGATCAGAGCTACTCACAGAACTCATGTTGTTGTTCATCTTATTCATTTTGATGCAGTATTTGAGAAGATGCTATATATCTCTCCTTTATGAAACAAGATGATGTTTGAGTATTTTGAATTCTTTCTCTACTGAACAGTTCACAACTCAGCATTTGTTCTCTATGCAACAGAAAAAATACAAGAGTTTTGTTGAGATAGATCATAGGAAAAAGTTTTCCAAAAGATCAATATAAGAAGAACTTGATAAAAAGCATATAAGATCATTAAGAAGTTGGTTTTTGCTGATCATTTTTTTTCAAGTTTATGAACTATATACACAGAAATATAGACTTGAGAATATGATGATCTGATTGATAAACTAGAAAACAGCACAAATCAATAATTAAAGAGAAAATCTTGAATACACACACACAATAAAAAAGATAAAAAATATTAGTTCTCAAGCTGCATATATATAATATGTGACTATTCTAGAGAAGAAATGAATTGATAACAAGAAAATCTGTATAAGCCAGATGTAAATATGCAAGGAAAACAGGAAAAAAAGAAGGATAAGAAGAGAGAAAGAAGAAATAAGGAAGAAGAAAAGATGGAACTATAAACCTGCTTTAACCATGAAAAACACCATAGTTCCCTCTCTACTTTAACTGAAGCTAGCAAGTAGTGAGAAAAAATAATAATGATAATAAAGGAAAAGGTGGCAACTGCATCAAATACACACATATATAGTAGTACCTTTAATTTATATATTAATTTAACAAGGGCATGTATCATGTATATAGAAGAGGTTTATGTATGAGAAAGAAAGAAAGAGACAAAGAGAAAAAGTGAAGCTGAGAAACAGGATAGAAAGAAAGAAAACCAGGTTGGTTTTGCTTCTCTTTCTTCTCTGTCCTACGTAAGAAGATCATCTCTATTGATAAAGAGATAAATAATTATTTTTTCTAGTATTTTCAATAACAAAAATATAATTTCATAGTAAATAAAATGATAAAAATATCATTACATATTACTTTTTGTCTGTTATTATATGGTATTTATCTCTTCATTATCCTTGCGGATACAAATACTATACACTCTACACCTTTCTTTGAAACTTGCTTGACTACAAAAGTAAAGTAAAATTCCCACTTTATCCTTGCTATTCATCATCTTTTGACGCGCTTGAAATTATATTTATAGAGATATATGTATTTTAATTTTTAAGGTAGTTCAAATAATTTTACATATATGAGGGGATAATTTGTATGGTTAATATGAGAACGCCTCACCCCAAAATTTTATATAAAAAACAAAAGGTAAAAGATAATTTTTATGGCTAAGATGAGAATGGTTCACACGAAAAATTTGCCTAAAAATAAAAGAAGGCACAAAACCACCACGTCGCTATATATTAAGGTTGCCTATGTATGTTTAGTACTATGTTTATTTGAACATTAACCATATGATCTAAATGATGCTTTACTCATATATTTATTTCAATATTAATACACGTATTTATATGTTAACTAAATATGAAACTATAATCTGTATGTCTAAGATGAGAAACGCCTCACCCAAGAATTTTGCCCAAATGCAAAAGGTACAAAAATTTATTCAAGATTTTGATATGTATGCATATATATATATTTAATGCATGAGAATACAAACGTAATATTAAAAGGTAGGACTTTTTTGTGTTTTCTTTTTTTTTATAGATATTTTGTTGGCAGAATTAGTGAGAAGGATGATTGACGATGCAAAATTAATAAGCATGACGAATTAACTAATCTAAATGTTTATTCACTATTCCAATCATTGTTAATCCTTAATGTTAACTTTGTATTATTAACTGTTTTTCCTATTAATTTTCTCCTATAATTGCTTTGGTTTTGGTTGTTTGTTACCTTGATAGAATAAGTACTAATAAATGATTATAATAATAATAATGTGAAATAGTCACTTCCTACTACGTGTCACAAAGCTTAGAACCTTGAGTAATAACAACGGTATCTGGCTATTTTAGCATATAACAGATTAATATCATATATATAATAATAAAGGCAAGTTTTTTGAAGAAAGAAGAGAGTGTGTGACACCAAGAAGAGAGTGTGTGATAGAAACTCACATGGGCATTGAAGAGTTGGAGTGGTGATAATGATGCTTTTGCTATGAATGTTTTGCACAAACATAAGAGTAGAAGAGATGAGTAGTGGGAAGTATTACAAGGTTGCTTGATAAGCAAGATAAAGCAGTGTACTTGATGGACCACAACCTTCAACTTCTAATTATTATAATAATCTATTATGCTGCTTATAAAATTAAAAATAAAGTATAAAATCTATGCTAAATCACATGTTTTTAAATAAAATAAGTTTATGTATGTAACTTGGACTAGAAGCACCAAATAGTTTTATAAACATCAGAAAATATAACATACAAATGTTAAGATTCAGTTCTGTATCAGAAAAAAATAAAATTAAAGAATATATTTAAATTGGTCCCTAATAAAAACTAAATTATTAATAGCTTAGAGTTTCAGAAGAAAAACATTAATGGACAGTACTATTATTATCCCTTTATTTTATTTTGCTATCTTCTTCCATTCATCCTAGTGTTACTTAGAGCAACCACATTCTATATTGTATGTTCATAACATTCAGCATAAAAATGTTCTTATTGTATATATATTATTACATTTGTTAGTTTTTTTTTTAAATAAGAAGATCTTGGCCAAGGAAAGTTAGGTGAGAGAACAAAAATTAGGCATAAATATTAAAGTGTGTGGTAGGTTGTGGGATCTAAATAAAAATAAGAATGACGTTTGATATTATGTGGAAAAAGGGTTAATGTTGTTCGTATCTCATAATGAATTATAATAAATTATAAAATAATGTGTGATACTCAAATAAGAATGAAATGATATTATCCGTTATATCTATTTATGTTAAGTATTGATCTTAGACAAATTATGTAGTGTTGAAACATATAAGAAGTAAAAGTAGAGCCACGCCACTATATATGTGTGGGTCCAGCATGGAAATGTTATGCCCCCATAAAATATCCTAAGCAGATGATGGCTAGGTTTCACGTTTATAACAACATTCTTTGTAGCAGTCAAGTTAAAAAATGATGGAGGGTCCCTAATGATGTTTGCAGTATACATACATGGTTATGATTACCCCTTTATCTAGTTTCTTTTTCCTATTTTTGTTTTTCTTTCTCCTTGCAATTTGCAAGCTTTGCTTTTATTTGATGGTGCTGAAAATGAGTAAGGAAAATAGAATTTTTGCCTAAATATCATAGATAGAGACCTAAGGAATATATCCTAATCCTATCTTAAGGGGGTATGTATATATAAGAGATATTTGGACCAAGCCAAAAACCATAAAAAATATTCTACTTGTAAAATATGGTTTCACATTATGAATTATGAAAAAGTAAGGTGAAAAGAAATAAAAATTAGAGGATCAAGATGCTTTCATTATCCATTTAAGTTGACCTTTCACTGAACAAACCATGGAGCATAGTAAGCATCATCCTTGTTAATGGATAGACAAGTGTCACACAATAACATACAAAATGTAATATGTAATAACAATTTCACCATTTTGTTTATCATGAAATCACAATTTGCCACTAAAAATATGAGTAAAATCAACTATTTGTCACTCTATTAATGTAAATCATCCT
The DNA here is from genome assembly GCF_001865875.1 of Lupinus angustifolius. NCBI lineage: Eukaryota > Viridiplantae > Streptophyta > Magnoliopsida > Fabales > Fabaceae > Lupinus > Lupinus angustifolius. Next base: position 30,775,406 of record NC_032014.1, read on the forward strand.
TATTCGGAGCACACATATCCTAATTAATACAGTTTCATCTCCTTGCAACCTTGTTTGATTTGCATGAACCTTATCAAATATTCCACTGTTTATAATTTATATTTGTCATCTATAAAATGGTTTGGTGACAAATTCCCAAGGAATATAATCTCTTATACTAATGATAATTATAGAAGAAAAAGGAGAGTTTAATTTTATACACATAAATATTCCAAAATTCTATTTCTTTTCCTGCATAATCTTTAAGAATATTTCTTTTGGGGTACTACATTAGTACAATTTTGATACTTTGTTTATGTACATTCTAGAGTGCTAAGGAAGATTTAGCCCATTTTAGTATTATTTCAGAAACAATGATATTTAATGTTATCCACTTTTATGGAAATGTTATCCTTTAATTGATTTTTTACATAGCTAATTCAATTATAAAAATTGAATTATTCTTATGACCAAAAGTTATTAATTAACATCAATAATTAATATAATACAGGACACATAGCCCACAATACAAAACCTTTTCCCATCTTTGAGGAATAATAAATCAGAGAGTTCTAGTTTCCAGCTACAACCTTCTTCATGATCATGTCAAAGTATAATATTTTAATGAACTCTCAAATTTCTTACCAAACTGTTAAGTAGTTTCCATTTTTCACCATCAACCAAAATATGTGTATTAAAATGTAGCATGTTATCTATTAAGACTTAATATTATATATATTATTTCAAAAGCTAGAGTTCAAGTTGCACAAAAAAAAGTATGGTAACCAACATGTAGATGCTAATGAATGAATAATCACATATATACATTATAAGAGATCAATGCATACATCGTTTTCTCTATTAATATATGATCTCATGTTTGATAAGAGAAAGTTTACTACTATAAGTTATTGGAAATTACAGATGTGGGTATGACCAATGATGTTATGGGAAACATAAAAGTTTATTATCAGTTTTTCTCATAATTGCTTTCTTCCATCTTACTAGTCAAAATATTGGTTTTGACCAAGCTAATTTGTTGAACAAGTTATATATAGCATAAGAAAGAAGAAAAACCATGGCTACTTAATTTTGGCAGGAAATGGCATGCATGTTGGATATGTCAATAGTCATGAAGAATTAATAATTCTTGCAAGACAAGAAAATCAAATACTTCAACATAAGATGCCACATATAGTATATAGTTTTTTCAGACATATAATAAATGTAAGCAACAATTGTACATTTCATGCTAAAACCAACACATTTCCTTATCCATTTCTTCATTCTTGGTGGGATAGACTTTGTATTATATTTCAGTATAAAAAACTCCGACATTGTCAGTGAAAGCAGTTACGAATATTCATGTGAATAGTTTGAAATTATGAGTCTGAAGGTCACTTTTTGGATACTGAATATTAGCTCCTAAGTGCTCTGCTCTGTGTTATATATATATATCAGTTAACAACATTTGTTAGAATAAGGTTTCTAAGGTGTAAGTTGGAAAAGGTGCATTAAGTAAGAGGTATTTTTTCTTGATAAATGTGAAGATGGCAAAAATTTATATCCAATGCTGAAATATGTATGCTGACTGGCCATAGAATCAAGATTGCTCATGAAAAATCTGCATTCATTAGATTACTTGAGTGATTCAATATAGATTACTGTTATGTTTAAAGATAGTTACCATGTAATTGTGCAGCATGTTTAGGTTTGTGTTGGTTTATATTTGCTCTAATTCAACTGATGGATAAAACATCTTAGAAAAAGAAAAAGAAGGGCATGCCTAGTGATTTCTGCATCATTATTGGTGTTCATTGCTATTATTCTGTGTACAATAAAGTAGAACAGTTAATAGCTGTTTTTCATTATGAATAAATATAGGACTGTTTCTATTTCTTTTATTTCTCTTACTTCCCTTGTTGTATGAATGAACCACCTATTTTAGTTGAAGGGAGGTGGGTGAAGATTAACTATTTTATTTTAGTTTCAATTTTGTGGACTTAGCTTTCAAAATGAGTTTCCCATAATTGAATATTGAACCATAGGTACAAATCATGCAAGTTCCATTAGTATCCATGTATTTGTTGAAAGGAGATGGATGAAACATGCACAAAACATTGAATAATCTATGAGGCTGTACAAAAAAGGCAGGGCGCGGTGTAGAGATTTGAATCCGAGTGTTCGTACTTTTCAACCCGAATTGATCAATAATTAAGCTGCAGCAGGACATCCACCCTTTCTAGGGTCACTTACTGCTGTTAGAATGCCAAGCTTTGTATGTGAATTGGTGTATTTACCAATCTTCCTATTCATGTTAATAGGGGGTTTAATAGTTTGGACAATAAGCTGAGTGATAGCTAGTGCTGGAGTCTCATTGAGTTGATGACCTCTCTCTTCTAGGAAAAGCCTGATTTCTTCGGAAAGCTCAATGTGTTCGCCATCATAAGCGGTCAAGTTCTCGTAGCGAACCACATTTGGTATTAGCTGCATATGATAAATATTCATATTAGATTGCAGTTAGTTAGAACTTAGAAGCGTCAAAGATAAAGAAAATCCTTTGAATGAAAGACTAGTATTAGAACCTTGTGATAGATCCTTGGGCTCTGAACTGCTTCCAGAGGATTCATTCCCTTGATGAAATGATTCAGAAAGACTTGAACCACTGCTGGTATAATGTTCATTCCACCGCTGCCTCCGATTACACCAACCAACCGGTTATCCTGCCGAAGAAAAGTAAGATAAGGCTCCTTTCTCTCTGAAAGTAAAGATGTTTATCATTTGCTTATCAAATTTTAGCCATTTGTGTCAAACTTCACAATGAGCAACCTGCAAGCAATACCTTTGTGATGATAATAGGAGTCATGGAAGACAATGGTCTTTTGTTTGGTTCGATGAAATTTGTCGGAGCAGGAGGTAGTTTATCAGGGGATATCTCAGTAGGTATAGAAAAATCATCCATCTCATTGTTGATCACAATACCAGTAGAAGGCGAAAGAACACCTGAACCAAAATGACTGTTTACGGTCGTCGTCATTGATACAGCATTTCTATCAGCATCCACAATACATAAATGACTTGTTCCATCATCTCTAAGTTGACTCCACCTGCCATGCATAGTTATAAGTAGCCTTTATATCAAGCAAAAGGGAACTCTTTTTCGTACATTGATACATGACCCGAACCTGTTAATATAGTACTCAGGAGGGAAAGTAGTGTTGTCAAGTATCTTGTGCTGAATATTTTTGGCAAAAGATGTAGAAAGCATGTCAGATACAGTACCACCAATGCTCACAAAATTCGGGTCACCTAAGTTCATTCGTACGGCATACATGTGTTTCAGGGCTTCGATTAGTCTATGCAGTCCGAGTTTTCCCTTTGCAGCATCAGGACTTCCATAGCTTTCCAAAATGTTTAGTACCTGTTCATGTCAATGCCAGATATTGTTCTCTATTTAGTTTATTCCATCAACAACACAACAGAAAAAAAAAAGACTAAAAAGTAGAATATAACATCATGTTTTGTCTTGTTCTATCATGTTTTGTCTTCATTCATACCAAAAACTTCCAAGGACTCATTAAAGGCAACATAAAACACAAATTTCTAAAGAACAAAATAGATACAACAAACAAAAGTAATGATAGGAATCTACCCACCAGAGAAAGACCAAGTGTTCCACTTGAAGGAGGTGGCATTCCATATATAGTATATCCCATCACATTCACAGTCACTGCATCTGTTATTTCCACCTTGTAATTGCGCAAATCCTCCATTGTTAAAATACCACCAGCTTCTCTAACATCCTTTACAAACTTCTCACCAATGGTTCCATTGTAGAAAGCTTGTGGCCCTTGCTCTGCCACTGCCTCCAAGCTGCGACTAAGTTCCACATTTCGACACAAATCGCCTTCTTTTAACATATTTCCGTTAGGTGCATACACATTTCTTAAGCCAGGATCATTCATTATCTTATTTGAATCTTTAGCTAAGCAATTTCCAAGAGTTGAAGACACTAGAAAACCATGTTTAGCAAGTTTTGTAGCCGGTTCGAATAATGTTTTCCATGGTAATCTTCCATGCTTCAACCATGCTGCATGAAGACCAGCTAACTCACCAGGAATTCCCATCGACAAGGCACCTGATTTCTTATCTTCCGGATTGTTCTGGTACATATTCTGTTCATTGACAATTTGACATTTACACAAATGTGAGTTGCATTTGTTAGAATTTGTGAGGAAAATGATCAAATATTCAGAATCTGCTAGCTTTCAACATGTATCACAGTATGAGTACAAGTAAGCTGATAGAAATAAGGGGAAATGAAGAATGAAGTCAACGGCATTATAATCGTTTGATCCGAATAGCCAACCTCGGCTAATGAGGAAAGACTTGGTTATTAATATTGTTTTTATTGTTGTCAATGAAGAAAATAGTAACAAAAAAGTGTCATTTTCAATTCATTTGGTTCTTATATACTCCACAACAAACATTGCTTATATCTTTAAGAGAAATGAGTTTGAAATCAAAGTACTTTGAAATGTATGTATATACAAAGAAGACAAAAAGTAAATGAGAGATGGAGGTAAGTTATATGGTATGAAATAAGATGTTCAAAACTTGATTTTCAAATAATAAGGCTCTATCTTCAATTTACATGTTAGTTTGTTTCCAATTGCTTAAGAAATTTCAATGATGAGATTTAACAACTTGAATGTTTTATCAGAAAGAGTTAACCTCAAACCTGTGAGGCAGCTGAAGGAGCGGTTTCTCTCATGTCAAAAGCATGGGTTTCGGATGTCGAAGACGACCGAACAACCATGAAAGAACCACCTCCTATACCACTTGAGACTTGAAAAACAACACCAAGGCATAATGCAGTTGCAACTGCAGCATCAACAGCATGACCACCCTGCCTAAGAATTGAAGCACCAATTTCAGAACACCTACCTTCATCAGCTGCAACAACTCCTGCTTCTGATTCTACAATGTTTGTCACTCCCTCATTATATTTCTCTGTTCCTCTTAGTACCCCGAAATCTAAACTTGTGTTGCTTATCACTTCTAGCCCCACAACTGTGCAGAATTTTGCCAAAGTCAATATGAATCATAAGTTCTAACACAGATTTTGAATATATCAATCTCCAATAGATCTTTTTTTCTAGGTTCTGCTCCACATTGTACTTATGTTTCATAACATTTGTTGTAGTTGTATAAAATAATAGACGCTATGCAACAACCAAACCTTAATAACAGTCGACCGAATAGACTAAATAGATCGAACTACGTCATAAATCATGTTAACGTGACAATGCACGAAAACTAAGTCCTTAAAACTTCTAAAAAATAGTGGGTATGCTTTGATTCCATTTATATTGGTCTGTTCAAAGTCATTTAAATCAAAAAATCATTTCTCCCAGATATGATCATCGTTGACTTTTCATGGAATGAATATGAAGGGAAGATGCTTTCAACAGTTTCACATATTCTATCTATTCATAATACTAATACTATAAAATAAAAAGAGCATCTTAGCTTATAAATAAAACTAATTTGAGAAGGGAAATGAATAAGAGAAAGAGAACTAACATGTGAGAACCAAAAAGGCTAGAAGGAAAAAGATGTGAATAATGTTCCATGTGTGCTTATTATGGTTTAAAGCATGTCCTCCCAACAAAGGATAATAATCCATAATACCATGCACTGCTTCACTGTGATGTGAAGATGATATTGAAAGAAAGAAAGAAAGAAAGAAAGAAAGAACAAGAGTTGTTAAGCCACTTTGTTGTGTTCGTTAATAACAGCAAAATATTACTTTGTTTGACATGTTTTGTTGCTTCTGCAATTAACTGTGTTCTTTTATTTGTTGGATATTTCTTATCATCATATTCACTCATTAATTTCATGCTCTATCTTCAACCAAATAATTTCCTTCTTTCTATGTCTAACAATAATCATATATCTTCATACCATATATAACAAAATATTTCTCTTATAAATCAATCATTAAAACTCTATATAATATTTTATTTATTTATTTGATATATATTTATCAAAATTCAATTGATGGTAATGGCTTAGATACTTAGGTATAGAGAAATAACATAAAAGGTCTCAATTCCAAGTTATAAGAAACTCTCTCACATGTTTTCATAATTTGAATATGATTTTCTTGAATCCATATATTTATTCCATCCCTACAATTGGTGAAATTAAAATATATTGTCTTAAATTGAATTTGTGATGATACACAAATAGCTTAAAGATTGCATGTGATAGTCTATGATTGTGTGAAAAATGAAAAACTTATTAAATTGTTAGTTTTTTTGTTTCCCACATGTATCGTACTAGAGGCAATCTTGTCCGAGCCGGGAACATCCACAGTTATGTGGGGCTAACTCTTCCAATGAACATTTTTTTCATCCACAAGAGTCGAACCTAAGACTTTGCTTAAAGGGAATCAAACATGTATCACTTAAGCCAAGCGTGTTTATTAAATTGTTAGTTTGTAATTAGTTGAATAGGAGGCAACATATTAAAAACTTGTTGCTTATTTTATTTCAAGGTTTTACTACAGTGCTTGTTGAGATAGAAAGAGTACCATTTTTTGGAGAGGGAGTGCCATTTTAAAACTTTGAGAATAAATCCAAGTCAAATGAAATATACTTTATTTATTAAATAAAATAATTCACAAGCAACAATGCAAGTATACATGTGAATTACTTTATTTCAATCTGTATAATAAGCAGAATCAGAATGTATGAATTCTAATTTAAAAAAAAAGAGTTTAATATGCCTGAATTATTACTATAAATTTCTTTATACAATCAAAACATTATTCGGTGTTTATTATATTACTTTTATTTATTAAATAGAATGAATGATATTTAACCTATGAATGATAAATAATATGTCAATAATCTTATAATATGTGGATACTAAACCAGAAATAATCTCAAATAATCAGAACAGACTTAGAGTAAAAACAGATAACATCTTTAATAACAAAAAATTATAGTAATTAATCAATTAAGTTTTTTTTCTGTACAAATAATTACAATTATTAGTAATTAGGAACGCAATTAATGAAGCAACGTTAGCATCAAATGCATACGTTGATCCTAGTCAGATAATGATCCTTGGAGGGATTGGTTTTTACAACAAAAAACAAATCATGGCCCATGTATCCAAAATCATTGGTGATCGACTTTTTTTATTCAAATGGATAACTACGTTAATTAATTAATTTTGTAACTAACGTATCCATATTGAGTAATGATATATGCAAAGTCATTGTCATGCATATTTATGCAATTCCTTCTTATATTAAATTATCAATTTCCCACCATGGCACATTGGCACCATACTTTGTGTCTACCAAGATATTTTCATATTTAAATATTTATTAGAGCATTTGCATATTTTACACAATCAAATTTAGAACACATCTAACTAACAAGATATTAGTCAAGTGGTATAATGTTATATTGGATCTCAAGTTCGAGAAATTGATTACTGAGAATAATATTTATTGAAAATAATGTCCATTAATTTTTTACCCAAAAAGGTGAAGAAATACATTTGTATCAAAAAAAAATTGAACAACTCTGCAATCTGGATGAAAGTAAGTTACCAGTTGTTATGACGTTGAATGAGGAGATAAGATGTCGAGGATCCTACCAAAGCAATATGTGCCTTTCATTTTTATGCACCTACGTATGTGGCCTTATCAAATGCACCAAACTCACCTAATAAAATGTTTTTATAGTAGTGTAAGGTTCTGTTAGATTTTTAGGATAATCAAAGGTTAAGAATTTAATTCCTAGTAACGACACTTGTTAAAATGAATATTTGTATATCCAAAATGGATTAATTCCTTACCCATAGAGTAATAGATAATAATAAAAAATGTACCAATCTTAGATTCAGTTTTGGCTTCAATTTTTGTCATTCACATTTGTGTCATCATCAATTCAACATAAAAAATATATATAATGCTTCTATGAAAATCAATCAATAAGAAGCAAATGTTAATTAACACAAATTAACCAATGCTTTACTTTTTAGTTTTTACTACTTCGACAACCTTAGTTTTTGTTAGCAAACCACAATAGCAACATAGAGTCTATTAGGGGATGGGGATTTGTTGTCCCCAAATCTGTCCTCAATCATAATGAAGTAAAAATTGATAAACTTATAAATATTGAATTTTTTTAACTGACATGACATAATATGATTGGTTTGAGACAGATTTTGAGATAGCAGATCCTTGTCTTGATTAAAGATGTGTTTTGGGTGTCTAGAATAAACGTTCTATTTAGACAATTTTACAAAGTCTCACCTAATTTTCATCATTTGATTTATTTATGTTTAATTGTAAAGTTTTGGGAGATCTTCAATCCATAGGCTATAACATTTTTAGAAGATTTGAAAGAAGTATGTAAGTGAGTTGAAACACCATTTTAACTCAACCTTAAAATAATTGGTTAAAAGTTCATCCACTTATATATTCTTACTCTCTTCAACTCACTCAATTCTACATCATGCTAATATGAGACTTTTTCACATTTCTAATACCCAATATATTACGTTTTGATAATCAAAATCACAAACCATATGAAGTCCACAATGGAATCCAATGAGCTGGGAAAGATAAGATATATTACCTTTTTCGGTTGTTTATTTTATATAGGATTATATTGATTTCTTTTGGGGAACATTCTTAGAGATATATTTTGGATGGGTGTGTTATGTGAGAGAATAGAAAGTAAAACTTGATTACAAATGAGGCTCCATAACTTTTTTGATAGAAGAGATACTTGTAGCATGAATATATGTTTAGACAAACAATACGTTGTAGCATGTATGGTGAATATATGTTTAGACAAACAATACCTTCATCAATTGATGTAAGACCGAACTGCATTTCTAAATGTTAAATGTTTGATTTCTAATAGTAACACTTATTGCAAACATCATCATATATGCTGAAAAGGATTAATTCCTTTGCCATAAGGATTAGTTTGTGAGTTAAATTTTGGAGGGGAATGAATGGAAATAGAAGGTTTGGGAGTCATCTTATAGGTGTATTTTATAACTCTTAAACCTTCTATTTCTCTCTATTCTTCTCCAAAATCCAACTATTAAATTAATCTTAAGGTTTAGCGGATACAGTTCATCATACCAACCAAAACAATATATGTTGCTCTTATAGGCAATGGGATGTATGGGCTAGTTTAAATTATGATAAAAAAACTTACCACTAAACAAGACACTTATCATATGTCCAAGAGAAAAGAGAAAAGGGGAGTGCTAGCTAAGTACTTTATCAAAGGAGAATAAATTATCTCCTCAAATATTCTTTCATTTTGTTGTTGTTGTAAAGAACTAATTTCTGTCATGGTTCGTATTTGCTTCTCTCAACCAACAAGTGTTGCTCAGCGGGTAATAAGTTATCTCATTATCCCTTAAAATCATGATATTTAACTTTGTGTATGATATGAAATATTTTCTGTGGTTTGTCAGAAGTATCCTTACACCGGAAGCAATCTTGTTCGAATCACATCCACATGTATGTGAGGCTAACTCTCAATTTTTCATCCACAAGAGTTAAATCTGAGACCTTGCTTAAGAAAAATCAAACATGTATCACTTGAACCAACACTCGTTGGTATGAAATACTTTATTCTCATGTTTAAATAACAAGATTGTTGAGAGGATAATTGGGGCATGAATTAAATAGTACCATTAAGTTGTATTAGATAACTGCAGCAAGTACAATATTTGTTGAACAAAAGAAAATAAAATATGAAAGCAAGACTACAATAACGCTTTGATCTCAAATAATTGTGATTCCCGCAGCAGAGTATTATACACAAATTTCTTGTAGAACAAAGTCCTAGTAGACCCTTCATTTTCAACACCCTTCATCTCATATCTCTTCATATTTCACCATCTCAGCTTTGCTGGGAAATACTGCAACCCAGAATCAAATTAAACATATAACCAAAATCAAATTCAGAAATTTATTAATGTTGGGTATTTCAAGTGTGAATGAAGAAGTCCCACACTGGGCAAGAATGGATGGGTTAAAGAGCATATAAGTGGATAGACTCATAGACCTAATGCCTTAAGGTTTTGGGTCAATGTCAAGTCTACTTATATGTTTCTTTCACTTAACCTATAGAGGAATGTCGTAACTCATGGATGAACATCTCCCCGACAATTAATAATAAAGATCATTCATATTAATGAACAATACCTTCTCAATAAGAGACATATAGTATGGCTTAACTTCTTCAACATCAACTCTAACTTTGCTCTTGCTATAAAGATCATATTTGCTGTACAATATTATTTTAACATAAGTTATGTAATATGTGGGAAAATAATTGTTTCAATGAACATATAAAGTGAAATTAAGAATAACCATACTTGAATATCTTGAGCCACTTAAAATTCTCTACATCTTCTTCATTCATCAAGTGTGTATATGCTCCTTCCTTATGTAATGCTGCAAATTTATAAATTGAAGTCATTATATTTGTGCTAGGCAGAAAATTACATTAAATTTAAATAAAAGTATAGAATATGATGGAAATGCTTACGATAGAAGGAGTGATATCTGATAATGAACAATGCAGCTGAAGGCAAAGTGCACTTGTTTTCCTGTGCAACCTGCATATTTGAGAATACCATTGAGACACATACATACAACATTACGGTACATCTTTTAAAGGACAGCCCAGTACATGAGACTCCGACTTAGTTGAGTTTGGGGAAAGTAGATATCAACATTTGAATAAGATGATGTATAATAGATCGGGAGTGTAAACTCACCATATACATGTAATCATCATGTCCAAATGACATCATGACATTGTCTAGTCCAACTCCATTAGGGTAGATACCATTTTTTGTGTTATAAGCTGGATTGTTGTAATCAGCATTCTCCTTGAAATACTGCAGCATGAATGAAATTTTTGTCACTATTTTGAGATAACAATGACACAAATCATTACCACTAATATAGTTTTGACTCATAATGTTTTCATGCACCAGACATCAATTCATGATCTAAATTTATTTACCTTAAGGTGAACATTTGACTCATCAAAAGCACAGCCAAGGGGAAATGTGTCACCTACAAATATGTCAATAGCATTAAGTTAATGTGTTCATTTCAATATTAAATGAAAGAAATAATTAGAAGAAGAAAAGTTTATAGGATGAGGTTTAAGAAACAGTTCTCACCAACAACAGCCCATTGAGGAAGTTCACCAAAGCTAGGTAGCAGAAGAATCTTTCCAAGATCTAAAACAAACCAAAAATTATTGTCAATCACTAATGGTGGAAATATTTTCCTTGTTCATATAAATATAAGAATGGATTCAGAAAATATTAGATGGGCAACACTATCTTTAATGAGATCCAACTATATATGGAATAGAGATTATACTCATATGTTGCTTTGGGCTAATAATATTACAGCAAAATAACGATATTAATGAATTTTTTAACATAGGCCTTTATCCTACTAGGTGGGACCACCCGACTAGTTTTGGAATACGTGAATAATGACAAAGTATATACCATGAATAAGAGCAGTCAAATGCAGCCAATCTTCATTAGGATAATCTTTCCTAATAGCTTCAGCTGATTGCAACAAATGCTGAATTTGAGGTTCATCCAAATCAGGATCACTATCATCCACCACTTCATTCAACAGCTCACAACATTCCCATATGCCCATTTCAGTTTTGTCAAATTTTGCATACTCCTCCCTCATTCTCTTCACCTTTATTAACAATTATCAAATAATATTATTAAATTATTAGTATTATGATTAGAGGGACTTTGTATTCTGATGAAAAGAAATCATTTTTGCTTACAAACTCATATGTTTGGTTGATGTGTTGCTTCTTATAGAATTCCTCAACACTTTTTTGCCTTTCAGTTTCTGCATCATAGTTCCTACCAAAAATTCCCATAGGCACATGTCAATTAACTTTTTCTAGAAAAAAAACATAACTTTTGTGCCCATATATGAGTACAAAATATAAAACAACCATATCAACTTGCAAATAAAAACATTACAAAAACCATATCCCTGACAAAGACTTCAACTTATATAAGGTAAAAAATAAAAAATATCAAACCTGAAGGCTTTTCCAAATGAATTGATATCAGGGGCATGAAACCCATCTTGTGAAAGTTGAGGCAATGGAAATCCACCATCTAACACAAACTCATTGGTTTCTTCACCATACACATTTCTCTCCTCAGATTGTGTCTCTACAATAATGTATATAACATAACCTTCATTAATACGATAATAATAATAATAATAATGTTACACCCTACTAAAACATTATTGAATCATACCAAGACATGGTTGTTCAATAAGGATAGTCATTGTTGATGTTTATAGCTAGAAAAGAAGAGTAACAAAGAATGAGAAAATGAAAGGAAAGGAAAATAAAGGGTCTAGGATGTTGAAGGAAAAGGGTTGAAAAGTGGGTATATATAATCCATAAGAATGTCCTTGCCGGGGATTTTGGAAATTTGGAGTCCTCAACTGAAAATAAAGGATCATAATTAATACTTTTAATACTTTACTATCTTATTATCCTTTTCTTTCTAACTCCCAAGAGAATCGTTCCAAAATCTTTCAAATTTGGCATTCATCACAACCTTTCTATTATAATCTCACATTCATTTAGTGTTTATTCATTAATTTATAATTTTAATGACATCAAAGTTGACTTAGTTAAAGATTTTAGTAAAGACAAATGGAAAACATTAATAAATATGTATAGTAATAGTTATTATTTTTGGGATGAACTTTCTTTCGGCCTCTACCAGGCCACCACAAACATGTATGTTACATTTCAATGTTTATAACGTGAGTAAATTGTCTCGTGTATTATTTTATATGTTATTATTTATGAATGATTAAAAAATATTTAATTATTAACTTTTAATTTTAATATATTTTTCAATCCATCATAATTAGTAGTACACAAAGTGAAATATTATATAAAACAATAGTTGTGCTCTACTTTATAACTTGTATATACACTTCCTAATAAATAAATAAATAAAAAGTTATATTTACGAGTTTGATTCCTATTCCTAAGAAATTAGCATGATTGATATGCATTATAACGTAAGAAAGAAAAAGGTTATACGAACATGTGTTGATATTTTCATAAATTTCGTAAATGATAAGTTTTATTATTTTATTTTCTCACTTAAATCTATTTTTGAATTATTTTCATTTTTTATACAAATAAATTTACATTGACTTGATAAATTTACTTGTTGGTCTATGCATATAAATAAAATGTGTTATATTTTATAACGAATTTAATTGATAAAAGAATAAAGTATTTTTTGGTCCATAAATTAGAAATCCATACTTTTTTCTCCAAATAGTTCCTATGTATTTTTGTTTCTCAAGTTTTTTTGTTGTAAAATCTATACTTCTATATTATACTTATTTATATTTATACCATATATAAAGCCAAAACTTGAAATAACTATTATCATAATTCTGTTTTCCTATTTTTTCTTTAATATATTTTATTTCTAAAATAAAACCATATAATTCTAAATAACTATAATTAATACATCTCACTTTGAGTTGGATATTTAATAAATACAAATCTGTCGGTGTGTATTACCAATATGAGGTTGAGGAAATAGGGGTTATAAAGAAAATATGTTATTTGTGAGGATGGGTTATATAAAAAATTGATAATAATAATAATAAAGAATGATGATAATTGATGAATATGAGTCAGCTTTACGTGGGATCATATCTTGAACAAGTTCTGTATCAAGCCGCAAAAAGTGGACCCCAATGACAATGCATCTAGTCATAACCGTGTCACACTCTTTCTTTCCTTTTTTACCTTTCATTTTTTATTTCACACCCCATTTAATACTTTTTCCATTTTTATTAATTAACAATCCTAAAAACAAATTAGTTTTTTTAAATGTATTCAGAATTCCTAGTTCAAACATTAACTTGCTAATCAATCTCATATTCAAAAAACTAATATCTCCACAATCACATGATATTAATAAAACATGAACAAAAAAAATGTATGTGCTAATATATTTATTATTCATATTTAATTATTATTCACTCTTTAGAATAGAAATTAATGTTTTTAAGTGCATACAAAATTCCAGTTAAAATATTAAGTGCTAATGAATCTTATATTCAAAAACTATTATCTCTCTAATAGTGTTCTCAATTAGATTTGTTATGCGTGTGTTCATGGAATGCTTGCTTAAATTAAATTGGCATGCAGTTATAAAATATTATGTTGGCTTGTGGTTCATTCTAAACAAAATTAAAAAAATATATCCAAATATATAAATGCATATATATTAGTCATACAAAATAAACAATATATAATTTGCATACAAATGTATTTTTATAAGAAACAATCATACAAATGAAACAATATATAAAATAAAAAAGCATATATAGAATACAAATACATCTATACTATATATAAAGTCAAAACTTGAAATAACTTCCCTCATGGTGTAATTTTCATTTCCTATTTTGCCCTTCACATTATTTAATTTTTACAAAAAAACTATATAATCCTAAACAACTACCACCAATACATTAATTAACCACATACCTCACCTTATATTAAACATTATCATAAACACACAAAAATATAATATAAAATACACTGAACACAACAAATACATTTTAATTCAAAAAAATGAAATATATAAAAATTGAATATGTAGTATCACACGATATTCGCTGAAGTGTCTGTACACACTAGTATATATAATAGGAAAATAATAGTAATTTGTCACATTTGATATACAAATGCATATCTAACAAATAGAGTACATTTTCTCATATTTGACAAAATATATGTATATTTGCATGTTTGACGTTCAATATTTTCTTTAATAATGCTCGAGGGTCGCCGGTTTTGTATGTTAGAAATGTTCGCGGGCAAATATTAAATGTTGGACAAACATTTTAGGATGGATAGACATATTTTTTATGTCATGTTCATCCCGTTGGTACGAGCGGGCGGACTCCATGGGCTTAGTCCAAATTGCTAATGATACTCTTCAATCACATGAAATTAATTAAAAATAAGAAGAAAAAAAATGTATATACTAACAATATATAAAATTTTTGCACTATCATTACATCCTTCTGATTCATATTAAATTATCATTGACTTTTTAATTAAAAAATAATACAAATAAATCATTTTATTAATAGTTTTTCCATTCCATTTTTATCAAGCAATCCTGAAATAAAATTAATGTTTTTTAAATGCATTACATCACTCATCATTTATGTTTAATAATAATTGATTTTAAAAAAATATGAATGAATGATAGATAAATATTAACTATTGAGTGTGTCTAAATCCATACTAAAATATTATAGTCATGAAAAGTTGTGATAAAGAGACAAATGAAAAATAATAAAATATTATATTATATATGCATAGTAAATATTTATATACGATCAATATATTATCCATCTTTCATTTGGATGAAGAAATAACAATGTAAAAATATCTTACGATTTTGGTGCATTTATCTTTTTCTTGTAATAAAATATCAACAAAAAAATCATATATACTCAAACAAATTTCTTAATTTTTATGTTAATTAATTTAAAGATGATAATTTTATAATAAAAGTTTATTGTAATGATTTTTGTGATTAAACTTTTTTATGCAAAAACTATTCATAACTTCCTTACCATGGGATAAAGATATGTTGTCCCAAAGTATATGTCAATCAATATCTTAAATCAATGAAAACATGACATATTAATTAAAATTTGAAATATTCATTATTTTTTCTATTTTTCTTCATTATAATTGATTTGTTACATAATATATGGTATATTTTGGGACAACATATTATTGTTATTACTTTGCCATGTATAACATACACACAAAAAAGTAGGTAAATGAGTAAAAAAAAGTAATGAGGTTTGATTGCTGGTAAATAATAAGAAATTATACAAACATGAGGTAATAAATTTTTAAGCATATACAAATAGCATTACTAAATTACTCAATTGTCTTCTTAATCCACACATGAGGATTTGATATGGGAACAACAATTAATTCAGGAGGCACTACATTTACATATCTATCCATATGGGCCACAAAAAGAAACATGACATTCTTAGACATCCTTTACATAAGAAGCCCAAAGTAGAAATTTGAAGTTGCAAGAGTCCTCTCCGGAACTTGTGTGAAAAAAACAAAGAAAATATAAAATGAAATAACACTTATATTCTTATTAGTTATATTGTGATTATAATTTTACCTTTAAAACCTAAAGAAAAAGAACTCTATCTCCATTACTAGAGATGAGTCTCACACCTTAAATAACTTTTCTTTCATTTCTCTATTGATGAAGTTTTCTGTGAATGTTGAATGGGGATCACCTGCTCTAAAATGAGTGTCTCCTCATGTCCATAGGTAACGAGTTTTCTCCAAATAAAATGAATATGTTATTTTATGTTTTAAAAAAATTTCTTTTTAATTAAGTGTTATTTTTCATTGGATCGGGACAAAATGAGTACATGTGCAGACACATCTTTACTAGGAGGTAATATAATGGTGTTCAAACAACTTCCTAGGTTAAGGAGAAGCAACTTGAAAACATGTATAAGGAAGCCAATGATTTGAGTTTGATGCCTCGATATGAAACTCACTAATTGACATGTATGAGACTTCTTTTTTGGTTGTCAATAGTTTCTTGAATTCAATGACATGACTTGGTAACTTTACTAAGCTTAACACATTAAATATATATCATGTGGTTCATTTTAGCTAGACCATAGTCTCTTCACTATTATTGGGATAATGCCAAATTTACTCACCTATAATTATTACACAATTGCTTTATGGTGATGACTAACTTGATACTTTAATACGACTTTAATTTCATTCATTAAATTTATAACCGATTACATTTTATGTCTAGAAATCGTGATACTTCAATACGACTTTTATATGTTAGGAAGTTAGTTTCGGCTAACACAACTTTTATATCTTAGGCAATAAGCAATATAACCCATGAGCACCATTCTTTAGACAATATTGTAAACTCCTCTTGCAAAGTATAATACCAAGTTGCCAACTAATAAGCACCGTCACTTCATATTTCATATCATGACTTATGTGTACACAATTTAATAAACTTTTTAAAATGAGTCAAAATTTATTTTCGAGATAAGCTAAAAAGAAACTTCTACCAATAAGTCATATTCATAAGCTTATATAAAAATTTGTCTAATAAACTTTTTTTTTTTTGTAACTCAATGCTGTTTTAGTTCATCGAATTTCGATTTTTATTTTATAACCGAAGTGTGTAGCATTTTTGTAGTGAAATTAGTTGTTCTTGTGGTCTCCACCTCGAACAACCAAGCCAATTGTAGCTGTCCAAAGTAACGATTCAATAGTCTCTCAACTTTAAAAAAACAATAAACACTAAACAAATGGGATTGAAGACTCAAAGAATAGAGTATATATTCTTTAAGGTTAATGCTTTAGAAAAAATGTATACAAAACTAAATACTCTAGTGTATAAATTTTATTCTCATATTAAAAACACAGAAGTTATACTTTCAATATAAAAAATAACAAATATTAGCCATATATACTTCATCTTGTCCTGGCATTTTAAGTTAAACTATACATTCTAATAAATTACATTAGTTTCTTACTTTTATAAAAATATTATAATAATCTTATCATCATTCATTTTTTCCCTAAATTGATAATCTTAATAATAAAATAGAGATAATGACATTTTTTTAATAGAAACATGTGAGGGAAAACTTATATTGTTTTAATAATTTTACTTTCTATTCAACTTTTACGATATTTTTATAGTAGTGATGTATTTTCCTTCAAAACTATCCAACAAATCATCCCATAAATTATTATATGTCACTTGTAAATCAAATTGAATCATTAATGAATAAAATACCATTTTATAACATAGCTTATTATTATTATTTATATAAGATAATATATTATTATTCATTTTATATGCTTCATTTGTCAAACCAGCTAGCATGTGATTAGAAGAATCCATGATAATTGGTTGGAGGAAGTCTCTCTCTATAACGTGCAAAGAATATTATCCATACACGTGTCATACATCAACGGCTACTAAATGTGTTTGTTCTTTTGTTTATATTGTAATCCAGAGTGGCTACTATTTTTCCAAGATTCTCCCAACCAAACTAAAATTTGTTCTCTCTCTCTCTCTTCTCATTATAAACAAACCTCTTCACTTTGTTTCACCAATGTTCAAGTTTTCAACTTTGAGTTTCTAACAAGTGTGTTTATTTGTTTCTATTTGCAATGGAAGTGTTGAGAGTTAAGGTTGTTTTTATGTACATTATTGCTCTTCTTTTGTCTTTTGTAACACCATCTATCAATGCTCACCTACTTCCTCCTGCTCCATCTCCTTCAAGTGATGGTATGAACCCTCTCAACTTTTTTTTTAATTTTTCATACTTTACCCATTCTCCTAGAAGCTAAAGTTTTTATGTTAGACATATCAATTGTTTATTTTTTTAATAATTTTTTTAAAAATTAGCTTAAAAATGCTTCTTTTCATAAGTTTTCCCTACAAGTCTATTGAAACAAACTAAAAAGAATTCATGTGATGGTAGGCAAAGATAATAATTAGAGAATAAACTATGACATGTGTTCTAAAACAAAATAGTAGACATCTCATATTTTTGGCGGAAAGAGATAAATTATCTTAGAAAGTTAATTTATTCTCTAATGATTATGGCCACAAAGTTGCCTTGGTGGATATTACAATTACAATCATATTTTTCTTTAGTATTTGTTTGCAATTGCAATAAATACAACATCATTAAAAAATGCTTATAAGATGTTTCATAAATATTCTCCATTAAGTAGTTGTTATAAGCCTAAGCAAATTTCCTAAGTTATTAAGCAAGTTATTCCATTTTTGTTTTAATGTTCCAATTCCATTTGGGATTTGGTGATAAAAGTTTGTTAGTGATGATTGATATTTGGTATGCAGGGACATCACTGGACCAAGGAATTGCCTATGTGTTAATGCTTCTAGCTCTGGCTCTTACTTACATTATTCATTAATCACCCAATTCATCTATTCAACATGCTTTGTTTTTAGTTCTCTTTTGTAATTTATTTGTTCCAACTCTATTCTTTCAATGAAATTCTTTTGTTCTAATGTATTTGTCCTTCTCTTTCTCTCTCTGAATTATTGTGTAAATTTGTCAATCACTTCAAAGTATTGGTAGCAATCATTAATCAACCCCTTTTTAAATTCCTACTTGTTGCACTCTACAATACATGATGAGTTGTAGAAAGTAGAAACCTTTTTGCCAACAAATTTTGGCTGAATGCCATGAAATTTTTCTTAAGAAGAAGGGAAATAAATTTAAATATTATAATAAAAAAAGCATAGCTTTTTAAAATTAGCATTGGTAATATAATATTTGTGTATCAATCCAAGTAACTTTTTCATGTGAAAGTGGTAGAGAATAATCAACCTTAGCTTTTAGCTTTCTAGGCTTGTTATTATATGACGTGGTCTCCACAAATATCGAATCAATTCCAAATATATTCCACGTTTGTTTAGAAACCCAAAAGCAAAAGGAAATTGATTTACAATTCAGGATTTTTCTGAATTAATAATGGAAATAGAAGTCAAACAAGTTTTTGAAATTTATGTACTGGAAATGCTAAGCTGTGTAATGATGGATACACCTACAAAATAATAAACCCACAAATCTTTAAGCCATGCATAAGTAAGTCAAATTATTCATAAATAGAATAAATATGGAATAAGTAAGTCAAATAAATGATCGATGATGAAATGTATATGTATAAATTTTTATACTGTCAGTGCATAGATTTTATACTGATATGGAAAACTTTGTGGCACATGAAATGGTTCATTTCATTAGCTACCAGCAACATAGAGTAATGATACACCCTATTGTGTTACTTATAATCCAAAGTATTGATATGTGTTGTGTAGAAGAATTCATGGATCTATTTTGTAGGATATATCATGGATTTTGTGGAAAAAAATTAGATTTTGGAGTGAGATTGAAATCTTTGAGATATGAATCTACCAGATTTAGAAGTGAAGAAGTTATATCAGTATCTCAACAAAATCCTTTTTAATTGATATAGATATATAAAAAACTTTTGATATAAAGTATTTGAATTCGACTAAGACGGGGGCGATTGAAAGATTAAAACTTAGAGACCTTAGCCACATAGTCTTCCTTAAGATATTCAACATCATTTATATGAGGAAACATTTTCAAACAACTTAGAGAAAACAATGAGTATCATAATGTTCCCCTCCATTTGTCTCTCAACTAACATAACCGTCACTTCCACACTCAGAACCACAAAAACTCAATACCACAAAACAACAACACCACCTTTGAATAACACAACAAACCTTAATTCCCTCTGCAAATTTGGTAAATTGGATGAAGCATTTAACCTAATCCAATCCAATTCTGAACAAGATATAAATGCATTCTCTCTCTTCCTCAATGCTTGCATTTCCACTAAATCAATTCACCATGCCCAAAAACTCTGCTCCCACTTGAGTAAAACCCAAAAAGATTCAATTTTGGAGAACCCCATATTGAAATCTAAGCTCATTACTCTGTACTCTGTTTGTGGCAAAGTTGATGAAGCTCACCGTGTTTTTGAAACCAGTGGTAAAAGGACTGAATCAGTGTTTGTGGCTATGGCTATTGGGTATTCAAGAAATGGGTTTTCTAAGGAAGCATTACTTCTTTATTGTGACATGTTGTCACAGTGTATTGAGCCTGAAAATTTCGCGTTTTCGATGGCGCTTAAGGCTTGTACTGATTTGTCTAATGGGTTGGTTGGTAGAGCAATTCATGCTCAAATCACGAAGCATCGTGGAGAGGCTGATCAAGTAGTGAATAATGCGCTTTTGAAGTTCTATGTGGAATGTGAGTGTTTTAATGAGGTGCTTAAGGTGTTTGAGGTAATGCCTCAACGTAATGTTGTGTCTTGGAACACTTTAATTGCGGGTTATGCTGCTCTAGGTAGAGTGTTTGAGACACTTGATGCTTTTCGAATTATGCAGAGAGAAGAGGAAATAGGGTTCAGTTGGGTTACACTTACAACAGTGTTGCCGATCTGTGCTCAAGTTACAACACTTCTAAGTGGTAAGGAGATACATGGCCAGATTGTTAAGTCCAGGAAGAAAGCTGATGTACCTTTGCTTAACTCATTGATGGACATGTATGCCAAATGTGGAGCAATTAGTTATAGCGAAAAAGTTTTCGACAGAATGCACAGCAAGGATTTGACATCATGGAACACAATGCTAGCTGGATATTCAGTCAATGGGCGGATAGAAGAAGCGATAGCTTTGTTCGATGAAATGATAAGGTTTGGCATTAGACCAGATGGCATTACCTTTGTTGCCTTGTTGTCAGGTTGTAGCCATTCAGGGCTTACCGGTGAGGGGAAAAGATTGTTCAATGTGATGCAGGATTATGGGGTGCAACCATCTCTGGAGCATTATGCTTGTTTGGTAGACTTACTAGGCAGGTCGGGGAAACTTGATGAGGCATTCGCCACGGCGGAAAACATTCCGATGAAGCCAAGTGGAAGCATTTGGGGATCATTGCTTAACTCATGCCGGCTTCATTGTAATGTTTCTCTTGCAGAAACTGTGGCAGAGCGGTTGTTTGACATAGAGCCTAACAATCCAGGAAACTATGTGATGCTGTCGAACATATATGCAAATGCAAGGATGTGGGATGATGTGAATAGAGTTAGGGAAATGATGGCCATGAAAGGAATCAAGAAAGATTCTGGATGTAGTTGGATACAAATGAAGCATAAAATTCATACATTTGTTGCCGGAGGGAGCTCTGATTTTCGTTGTTCTGCCGAATATTCGAAAGTTTGGACGGAGCTGTCAAATGCTATAGAAGAAGAGGGATATATCCCTGACACAAGTGTTGTTCTTCATGATATAAATGAAGATATGAAGGCAATGTGGGTTTGTGGGCACAGTGAACGGATTGCAGCTGTCTTTGCACTCATCCACACTTCTCCAGGAATGCCAATTCGGATAACGAATAATCTTCGGGTTTGTGTGGATTGTCATTCATGGATGAAAGCTGTTTCAAGAGTTACAGGGAGACCAATTGTATTGAGAGATACAAACAGGTTCCATCATTTTGAACATGGCACCTGTTCTTGTAAGGACTATTGGTGATGGAAGTCCCCAAAGTGCTTTATTACTAATCATTGTCACCAACTCTAGTATGTGATTACTATTTCTGTTTAGTTACAATTGCTCATGAACTTTGCTTGATGTTGCAAATTTAAAACTTATACTCACGTTGACCCAAAGTATTAAAGAAGCCAATTATTAGTGTTTCAGCTCGAGTCATTGAATCATATTAGGAATTGTCCTGGCCATAGACACACAATGGTTTGATCAAGCATTGCAGAGAGAAAATACTAAATTGATATGATCAAACATTAAGTCTCAACAAAATCTGAAGCAAGTGCACAATATAAAAAAGGCCAAACTCAATTGCGACAAACCAAAAAATACTACAAAAAGTCTCCAGGTTTTAAACAGATGTGATAAATCAATCCTCGTCGTCAATGACCTTGGTGCCCAACCCTTTGAGCTCGTCCTTGGGAATTTCAACAACGGTGACAAGAGAGTAGAGCTCTTCCTTGGCATCTTCGTCATCATTCCTCTTGCGAGCAATGCGTACCCTAATCCTCCTAGGGACACTTCGGATCCCCTGGCTCCAGACAAACTTGTTCAGCTTCACGTCCACTCTAACATCATTTGTCCCCATGGCTTTCTGGGCAAATTTCCTGATCTCCTTAATAGCTTTTGGAGCTTTCTTCTTAAATGTGCTGTTTAACATCAACACAAACAATAAAGACCAAGATATATAACAATACAATTACATATAAACAAAATGAATAAAACATACTGACTATTGTTTTCAAAACAAAACAGAAGAACCAAACTAAAAGCACATTATGATGTTATAATCAACATGAAACAAAAATGAATTATGATTCAGCACATTAACAGATCTCAAAATGCAACACAATTAAAGCAGGAAAAGAATTTTGGTAAAACAACTCTGCCAGACACTGCATTTTCAACAAGGTTCCTCGGTAAAAAAAAATAGTTCATCCCTGACAAGTATCTTATTTTCATCTCAGTCATCAATGTTAATTGTTATTGTAACCATTCAGAATTGAAGTAAATGACCAAATTGAAAACGATTGGGATATGCAATGCCCAAATACTTGTTTTTGTTGGTCCCCAAAAGTGATAAGCATTTTCAATTTGGTCATCATACATGACAATCATTTTCAATTTAGACCCTATACTAAGAGACCAAGTGATACACTATGATCAACACCCTCACCAGCAATAGAAAAAAACATTATGCATCCTTCAAACCAATTTGACATCATTATTATTATGCTTATCAATTCTAAATAACAGTTACAATTCCAAATCTCCTGTTTCATAATATTACCACCAAAACTCTCAGATGCGTGAGAACATAAATACATCTTAACTTAGCTATTATGAATTTAGGACCAATAAAAAATGATTTTTTGTCAATGATTAAACTTGAACAGTAAACCCATGAATTTAGTAAAATTGATTATTCAAAAGAGAGAAATGGGTTTAACCTAATGAATCAAAAGAAAAGAATTTTAGGGAATTACCATCCATGCAAGCGTTTGTGGAGGTTGATGGTGTACTCTCTGGTAACAACCTCTTCCTTTCTTCCTTTGCTCTCCACCATTTTCGATCAATCACACTTCACTTACCTACACAATTTTTTTCAACAATTAAATTAGATCAAAAGGTAAATTACAACGAATATCAAAAACCCTAGAAATTGAAAATATATGGAAAATAAGAGAGGAAGAAGAAGAACCTTTGAATCTGGGAAGGGTTTCAAGTTTCGATCTTTGAGGCGCTAAGTGTCAAATATAGCTCAAACATTCACTTTGTGTCATTGGAACCTAAACCCTAATGGGCCCACCCGTTTTTTCTATCGGATCTAGCCCAATAACAAAAAAAACAGGGATATTAGTGGCACAATAATAATAAGGAACAAAAAAAATAGGGGTATTAGTGGCACAATAATAATAATAATAAGGCATTCCCATTCTAGTCATTAGTCATAAGTATTAAGCTTAGTTCTTTCACTTTATGGGTAAGAATTTATTGTTCTTCTTAACTAATATCATTATCAAAAATTGAAATTTTGATTTTTTGATCTTCATGAAAACTATATAACAAAACTTTATACCATTAGTAATGGATATGATCATGATGAAAATAGATGGAATAATGATATTATTTCTATATTTTTTTTTTACACCAATCAAAAGCAACATGGCATTTTTCTATTTGTATGAATATATATTTTTAAAGACTCAATGTGCCAAAAGTTAAAGTGTGGACCTAATTGACGAAGGAGGGACTAAGTTTGCTAAACGACTAAAGTAATATAATAATCAGGGCAAGTTGTAAGTTTGATTCATGATTTTCGGCCTAAATTCTCGTTTTTACCATACTATAAAGTGATTAGGATCCGACACTGCCCATTCATATAATATAACCCGATCATGATTGAGGGTCTAAATAAAGTTAGGTAATATTTAGGGTTGGAGAAAGATATGGCTTAACCCAACCCATGCATACCCTTATATACTTACACCCTCCCACCGACCTTCTTCTCTTATGAACTAGTTATTTTATACCCTTACTCTACTACCTTTATATTTCAAGGAGATTCAATTCTATTCAATTCAATCCTCATTATCTTCTTCTTATTCTTCTTCTCAGAGTGGAAAGGAAAGAGAAGGAAATAATATGAGTGATACAGTAAAGGAATCAGCTACTATTGATGCCATAGCTTCAGCTCATTCTGCTGCTTTCAAAGAATCTGAAAACCTACAAGGTAAGTGTCTTCAGATTCATGGCTATGACTTCAACCAAGGTATCAATTATCCTCAACTTCTTCAATCCATGCTCACCACTGGTTTTCAAGCTTCCAATCTCGGTGATGCAATTCAAGTCATTAACCAAATGGTGACTCACTTTATGCTTTTTTCTCTCCCACCCCATTTTTTAATTTCACTTTTTGTTTATAAAGTTCTCATCTTTTCATCTTTGGGTTGAAGCTAGATTGGAGTCTCGCTGATGAACCTGTAGATGAAGATTCTAGCAATGAAGAAAGGGATTTGGGTTACAGAAAGTCTGTTACTTGTAAAGTGTTTCTGGGTTTCACTTCTAATCTTATTTCATCTGGTGTTAGAGATGTTGTCAGGTTCCTTTGTGAGCACCACCTTGTGAGTTTCACTAAAAAGCACACTACTTTGTTTCCTAATTTTGGGTTCATGTGACAAATATTTGATTTGTAGGATGATATATTTCATGGTTGGACTTGTTACTGTTGCATTCCATGGTTGTTACTGTTTTTTAAGGATATTAAGATTTTCTTTTTATTCTCTAAATAGTACCTCTTTTTAGGATTACAATTGTTGGAAAACTTTGTTGTACCTGTTTTTCTTTTTGTTCTATTGAGATGTTAGCATTGGTATGGATTAATCATGTTTTGGAGACCCTTTGGTTTGGTGTAAGGGGATGTAATAATGTTTTTTGGGCTTGCACACCACCTATTCGGCGAATGACATGAATAACGACAATGATTTTTTGTGTGCAATACTAGTTATTGAGAGTAGTAGGACATATGCTACTTTTTTGCCACATGCCTTTTGTTATGGTTTCTATCTTATGCTTGGAGCTGTGGGTTTCTATGCTACTTTAATCTTTGTCCGTCACATGTTTGTAGCCGAACCACCTAGTAGGATTAAGGCTTGTTTATTGCTGTATTGGTAGCTGTGTTGTTAATTTTTGGCATCTGTCCTGCAGGTTCATGTAATTGTTACAACAACGGGTGGTATTGAAGAGGATCTTATAAAGTGCCTTGCACCAACATATAAAGGAGACTTCTCTCTGCCTGGTGCCCATCTACGCTCAAAAGGGTTGAACCGTATTGGTAATTTGTTGGTACCTAATGACAACTACTGCAAATTTGAGGACTGGATCATTCCTATTTTTGATCAGATGTTGAAGGAACAAAATGAAGAGGTATTTCATTTTATACATCTCTATTTCAGTGCTTTATAAAAATTTATATCATTCAGGTTTCGTGAATGTCTATAACCATATTTATCGCTAATGCTAAATTTATGAAGCAAGTTCTTTTCTCTGGTATTTTTTTCTGTAGCTTATTCGTATTAATATTTTTTCTTTGCAGAATGTCTTATGGACACCATCTAAGTTAATTGCTCGACTGGGAAAAGAAATAAACAACGAAAGCTCTTATCTTTACTGGGCATACAAGGCAAGAATGAGAACAAGCTTAGATTTTCAGTAGATTGTGTTGTTCACCCCACTTCATTTTTTATTCATGTGGCATGTAGATAAAATGTTGAATATAGTAATTTGTGTCAATTTTCTGATTTACTGAAGAATGTGGGTTCTAGAAAACAAGACGTAGTGTTATTGTTAACTTTTATTTGATATTTTCCAGAACAACATTCCAGTTTTCTGTCCGGGCTTAACGGATGGCTCATTGGGGGACATGCTGTACTTCCATTCCTTCCGCAACCCTGGTTTGATTGTGGACATAGTACAAGGTTTTTCCTCCTCTTTCTACTTTCTATTGCATGAATGATCACAAACATTGTAGAATCATAACTAAAATAATGAGCAATGCAACAGACATAAGAGCCATGAATGGTGAAGCTGTACATGCAAGTCCAAGTAAGACAGGCATGATTATTTTAGGAGGTGGCCTTCCGAAGCATCACATTTGCAATGCGAATATGATGCGTAATGGTGCTGATTATGCTGTTCTTATTAATACTGCACAAGAATTTGATGGGAGTGACTCTGGAGCTCGCCCAGATGAGGCCGTTTCATGGGGAAAGATACGAGGATCTGCTAAAACTGTCAAGGTACATCCTGTGTATACCTTCACAAAAAAAATTATTGTTGTCTTAATCGTCAAAATTTCTGCCGTTAATGCTTTTGCTCAAAGTTCATGATTCACCTAATTTTATATTGTCGTAGCTGTGAATATCATCATTTTCATTTAGTAGTATGCCTGAAAATGCCAAACATTAATTTATCTTAACAACTTAGATTATGCAATGTCAACATGATTTCTAGATGTGATATTGAGAATTCCCCTGGTACTATAATAGCTAAGGTGATATTTGCAGCAATGTTTAATGAACTCCTACACCTTTATTGTAAAACTAGCACAACCAATAAATATGGTGACAATTCTCTATAGCAACCAAGTAAAATAAACAAGAGTACTAAACATACATCAATATATTTCACTAAATATGTATTTTTATTTCATTACAACAGGTACACTGTGATGCAACTATTGCTTTCCCTCTTATAGTGGCTGAAACTTTTGCCAAGAGAGTGAAACTTGACCATCAATAGAGATTGACACAGCTTCACTCTGAACTGCATTTCCTAATTCTCTTGATCTTGTGGACCAGTTTGTCTTTGGTATTCAATCTGGTCATCATTTGATTCTTGAAGACCCACCTAGCATAGAAGATCATATAGGCATTGTTTACCATTACAAAGCAATTCTCACTAGTCCTGACAACACTTGGAAACAAAAGTTATACATGTGATGATAATTTTTCATTGGAACTCTGGTTTCTGTGTTTTGTGGTAAGGAAGATTGTATTCAACTATTCATGTATTTTCTAGAGCAAATAAAGACTAGATAATTTATCAACTTCACTCATTATTGATTGTGCTTTAGATAATTTATCAACTTCATTTTGAAGGGTAGTATGCTTTTATATATTAATGTTTTATCTCTTCACTAGTCATTATTGATATCACTTCACTAACTATCTCAATTATTATAAAATAGTTATTAATACAAATGGCATAATTAAAAAATTAAATTAATATTTTCTTGAACAAGAAATAAATAGAAACAATTTATTTTTTCCCAAAAGGCATATAATAGAGAACAAAGGGAGCAGCAGTAACAAAACAATCGGAAAAGTCAACAGCGTAAATGTTTTTCAACATCTTATAAGTGATAAGGAGATACTATATAAGTATATATCATATATGTCAAGGCATACCAAATGTTATTTTTTTTAAATATTAAAAGGAGGGAACAAGTAATAAACAAGTTTGTTTTACAAAATAATATAGCATTGGTATTCAAATATGTTGTACATAAAAAACAAAAACAACAACTTATCTCTTATCTTAGTTCTCCTTTCATAGTTTCTCACGTACTTTTCCAATGCACTTTCTAGAAAAAGGAAATGGATGTTATTATTTGGATTAAAAGGCCTTCTATCATCTTCAAAAGGTGAAACAAACATTCTAATATGTTTTAACATGTTTTTATCTCATTTAACATGTTTTTATCTCATTAGGTAGAAGTCTCGTGTATCAAGCTGATAATTTTTTGCATTTTTAGAGTATGTCATAGAATACCTCTTTTGCAGCTCAATTTAGCTGGGAGCATTAAAATCAATGCCAACATAAGATCACATTAAAGGGAATAAAACCACATGAAGAAAGTAAGTCCCTTTAACTCTGGTGTCTCTCTTCACCTTCAGCATCTATAGACTTCATCAAAAGTACCTTTGCAGATAATAATAATCAAGACAAACAAAGAATCATATCAAAATATATAAAAAGCCCAAAGGGACAGCATTCCACAATATTGATATTCAAGCACAAACTTAGTAGAACATTATTTAATTTGATTACAAGAATCTTTTCAACATACTCTGCTCAATCTGTGGTAGTAAGAAATAGAGTTGTACCAAACAATAGATGTAGTTAAACCTTATTGACTCAATTTTTACAAGAAAAATAGATGTAGCACTTGTATGTAATAATAGAAGCTGTGAAAGAGTGATAAAAAATAAGACTAAGTATGAGTAGCTACGTTGATAATATGTAATCAAATGCAATTTATTGACGATCCTTCTTCAGAGACAGGAAGTGGGCAGCGAGGGAATCATATTCAGGTAGCTTTGGATGAACATGAGCAACCTTCTGCTTTGAAGGAGTAGTATCTCCATCAGAAGTTAAAGATTTTGAAGCCTCTTTGCCCTCTTCGCTATCCGGTATTGCTGTTTTAGGAAAAGAACTGGATGGTTGCACCCTTGCCGATGATTTCATAGTTTCCTCATGTGGGGACCTATTGGGTTCTGAAATTGGTTTAGATGCTACATGTTCAGCTGATCCAGGTTGAGAACTTCCTAGATTTTCAGAGCTTTTCATCATGTATGAGGCCTTTTGATTATCATTCTCATATGAAACCCTTGAAGAATTCCATCCAAGCCTTGTACCAGAAGTCACAGAAGCCTTGTATGAAGGAGCATTGCCCGAACTTAAACCTGTACCGGATTTTGAAGGAGTTGACTTCCTTCGAGACATTTCACTAACAGGTTGAGTGAGACTGGCTGAACTTAGTTTAGGAATTTCATCCTCAGAATTACTATCCGAATCGAAGTATGTAATTGGGGCCCTTGAGCTTGATTTCTTTTTTGCTTCACTCTGCTCCTTCTGCTTGCGAGGGTCATGAGTACTAGTCGGAGTCACTTGTGAGTTTGAAACAGCATCATGACTAACAAAATCAGAAGGTGTGTTTCTCAAGCCCGCACTTCTATTTCCTGTACTCACTTCCCTCGTGTATTTGTCCTGAACAGGAGCATCAGAGCTGATTGAAGTCCTTACAGTAGGAAAAGATTTTTCATTTTGGACTGAAATGTCACTCAATGAAGATGAATTCTCATTTGATGTATTCTTAATATAAGGTGGTCTCTTATGAGCTTTATTGCGAAAGCCACCCTTCAACATTCCATAGTTTAATCCCATATCATTTTCTGTATGGGACTCCTCCAAAGTTTCCGTATATTTGAAAGTATCAGGCAGTTGCGATGACTGTTTAGTTCGTAAGTCACCAAAACCAAAAGTCTTATCCGATGCAGTATTAATCTCTACCTTTTTCTCAAATTGTTCTTCCACAGAATCAGAACCAACTGAAGATGGTAATAACCAAGTCTTTCTGTCAGAGCCCACATTTTTATCATTTCTTGATGAGGACTCTAAAGCCTCATGGTTTGCACTCTGATCAATGACAGAATTTCTATAATCAGAAGTGCCAGAAACCATAGAGCTGACCAAATTAACCTCGCTATCTGAACCCGCATCTTCTGAATCATCAAAAGTGACAGGCTCTAAATCTTCTTTCTCTGAAGAAATTGCAGATGTTGTCAATTTTTCAGAAACAATAGAAGAATGTGACTGTGCAATAGAACTTGACTCCTTCTCATCAAAGTATTGTCCATGTCTCCAAGAACTTGTATTTTCTAATGGATCAACTTGTGGTTTGCTTCCAGGAGATGAGAAGAACAAACTAGATCCCTCCCCCTTGTATTTGTTCTCAAAATCTAATTTATAATCATCATCCTCCGATCCAGAATCATCAAATGCTACGGATGTATCATTATAAGAATTTGCTTCCATAGTGTTTGTCTGAGTGTTTTTTTCATCCGTATCAAAAATGTCTTCCACAGCCTTGTTCCCCATCTTCTGGTCATATGAGTTCAAATTCTGATTATGATCATAACTTGTAGAAATGAGGTGAGAAGAGGAAGCTTTTCTGGATTGTATAGTCGGTGTTGCATCTCCAATGTGATAACTATTTTCAGTATTCAAATCATCATCACTGTGTAGTCCAGTCATAAAATTTACCCCAGTTATGCTTGTCTGCGTCTTTATATCCATTTCATGTAAGTCACTATTCTCTTGCTCAAATGAGTCATTACGCTGATAAGTATCAGCAAGTTGAGAACCATGGGCAAATGGGTTATCACCAAAAGAACCACTAGATGACAATGAAGCTGATGGAGCACGTTTCACCGTGTTCTCATGACTAGTGCTGTAATATTCACTGGGCGCTCCTACTGGATTATCTTGTTCTCTTGCAGTAATCTGTTCATTGTGTGCCCCAGAATCCCTTCTATGAAAGGTGTTGTTGTTAACAGAGCCTACAGAAATATGTTCATCACCACTAGATGACAATGAAGCTGATGGAGCATGTTTCACCGTGTTCTCATGACTAGTCCTGTAATATTCACTGGGCGCTCCTACTGGACTATCTTGTTCTTTTGCAGTAATCTGTTCATTGCGTGCCCCAGAATCCCTTCTATGAAAGGTTTTGTTGTTAACAGAACCTGTAGAAATATGTTCATCACCACTAGATGACAATGAAGATGATGGAGCACGTTTCCCCGTGTTCTCATGACTCGTCCTGTAATATTCACTGGGCGCTCCTACTGGATTATTTTGTTCTCTTGCAGTATTCTGTTCATTGCGTTCCCCAGAATCCCTTCTACGAAAGGTGTTGTTGTTAACAGAGCCTGTAGAAATATGTTCATCACCAGTAGATGACAATGAAGCTGATGGAGCACGTTTCACCATGTTCTCATGACTAGTCCTGTAATATTCTCTGGGAGCTCCTACTGGATTATCTTGTTCTCTTGCAGTAATCTGTTCATTGTGTGCCCCAGAATCCCTTCTATGAAAGGTGTTGTTGTTAACAGAACCTGTAGAAATATGCTCGTCGCCATGAAAAGCATATTCTTCAGGTGCTTCTCCAAACTTGCTGACATGAGAACTATGTGATCCACTTGAATATTGCCTTGTCATGTATTCACGGTTTGAAAGTTCAGCAGCTGCTCTTGCAGCCATGCTAGCATGTTCTGCAGATTCTGCAGCAGCCTGTGCAGCAGAGGCAGCATCTTTGAATTCCATGTTCCAATTTTGCTTACCTGTAGAAAAAGCACTCCTATTTTCAGAATTTGAATCTCTAAAATCTTTTTCATGACTTCCAGTTCCTATGAAAAAGAATTCCAAATATTCAAGTAATAGAAAGAACAGAAGCCCTAAAATTTATTTGCAACTATTGTCATAAACTATTACCTGAAGGTCTAATTTCTGGACCAGACATCTCTGATGTTGACTGATTGCCACCCACCTTTCTGGTAGCACCACTTGCATTATATTCATATGAATTTGTAGATGTATCATGCATTGGTTTAGTTTGCGAGGAAGCACGTAAGTCGGGAGGGGCCTTTTCATCATGAACAGGTGAAACATGGACTTGAGAAGGTTCCACATAAGAAGCCTTCTCAAAATTATTTGGTGCAACCTTAACATATAAATAAAAGTGATGTCAAAATAATATAGATAATCCAAAATAAACAAAGCTTAGTAGTCTACCAATAAGTCTTGAGAAGACTTTCCATCATTTTCACCAAATGGATTGGGTTCCCATTTGATATTATTCTCCTCAGCAACAGCAGTCAGTATTTTCATCTTGGTTGGACCATCGGGAGCTTTGGCAGACAATTTCTCAACCAACTGAAATAACAACACTAAATCAGAATACAGCTAAAAAGAAATAAGTTTTAACATGATCCTACCCAAGAAGGTAAAGAAACTTGCCAAGCGATTTACACCACAGTCAGGGCGTAATTCAATAGCTGCCGAGACAAATTCTTTTCCATACTTAGATGTAATTTGTTTCCGCACATCCACGAGCTCAGGTATGTCTGACAATCTTGGGGATGCAAATATCACACTTGAAATTGCTTCCTTCAAATCAATGGGGCAGTTTCTGAAAAGGGGAAACAAGAAAAGATAACCTGATCAACATCAATAGGAATGCACAATCATGATGAACAGAGTTGCACACTGCAAAATCAGCAGGTTCAGACAGAAATACCCTCATGCAAAAATCCCTTTAAACACACACACAAAAGTGAAGTCAAAGTACATGATATCTAACGACACAACTGTGTGCATCACAAATATTACATGAATGACATACATAGAATATCAATATACATGATTGCAACAATAAAATACCAAAAAATCTCAAAGTTATGCTCAAAATAACTAGGAATATGAGGGAAGGAGGGAGGCTTTGATAGTGTATTAAATGCAGCATTTAAAATTGAGAATAATATAGTACCTTATGCAATAACATAAAATAAAAAATAAAAATAAAAAACATTGATCTATGCTATATCTAGATATAAAGCCTATTGTTTCATACGGGATCAGAATTACCAGGAATGAGATAGCAAGATTTTATTATGGCACAAGGATCTTAACATTATTACATTGGGACATCATACCCCTTGTTTAGTTATTTTGAATTGCTAATTGGCTAATAAAACTTGGGTGTGATATAACCATCTTAACTATACAATTATTTTTACTATTCAGAGTTTAAATAGAAATAGGTTCTCCTAAAGTGGTAACACATTTCCTTCACAAAGTCTAGAAAACTAATACAAGGATGAATTCAGTGGTATTGCCAAATTGCAGAATAGTTGATAAACTTCCAGGTAGATCAATCTATTGAAAAAAAAGATATCATAAAATAGACAAAAATACATTTGTAAACACAAGCAATAAAGACATATTTAGTGACAACTTAATAGTGTACATAAGATAAAAAGTAGTAAAATTATCTAAGTAAGATTCACATACTTCTGTGATTCAATTATTGGTAAGCGTGCTACTATAAGTTCACAATATATCTCAACAAGATCATATGCGGCCATTAGCTTCTCTTCCCTGATAACATGTTCAACCTGAATACAAAAAAAAATCAAATGAAACAAAAAAATCCTAAAGTTTAGTATCCTTAATTTATCATCAAACATTTTTAATTAACACGATCCCCACTTTTGTTGCATTGATTTTTTCGCGTAAGAGTCTGTCTGCAAGCGAATTGAGTTTTGGATGAAAAGTGAAATAAATGATTTAACAATCATTTCATAAATATATTTCATGTCTAAAAAGACTTTTATTTCTCTCGAAAACTCAACCCGAAAACAGAGCCGTAAATGAATTTCATGAAAACATTAAAACAAAACAAAAAAAGGAAATACCCGGATTCTAGCAGTTAGTTCCTGACCAGATTGAAGGAGTTGAGCCAATTCCTTCCGGAGCTTCCTCACTTCGCCTTCTTTCTTATTCTTAAATATCTTCATGCGTGATACCGCAAGCTTCAAAGCAGTTTTGCTGCATAAATAATCAAATTTCAAATCAAATTCAAATAATTAAAATAGAACAATGAAATTCGAAAATGATTTGAGTTTTGTTACCATTTAACGGGCTTGAAACTTCTATGCAACATAGAAGACATGGTGTTCTGATGAACGATGGATTGAAGAAGATTGTGATGATTACAGACAGATTAATGATGAGAAGAAGAAGAAGAAGAATGATTGAATGTTAGGGACGAAGAAAGTGCGATGAGTATTGGGAATTGAAATTTTGTGGAATCTGACAAATAGATCCTAATGGAAGCAACCTTTTTCCCCTTTGAATGATTCTGTGTGGGAAGGTGCATCGAAATCTACGAGGAAAAAAAAATGTATTCTCCGGATACTTTTATACACTATTATTACATCATTATTAGTTACTCATTTTAGTCTATCATATTTTTCGATCTTTGTCAGTTTTGTGAAGAACATAAAATGGTTCCCAAAAAATCAAATGTGGGTCAATTTTGAGGTTAAATTAATTCACATTAAGTGTTTTAAAACATGCTAAAAAAGACTAATTTGATCGACATTTAAAAATTTTGTGAATCATTTTAGTTTCTCAATTTTTTAGGGATGTAAGGTGGAAAAATATGAAGGACGAAAATGAATAATTACTCAAATTATTATTCTTTATGTCTTCATTACCATTTTACCCTTCTTTTCCTCAACACTTTTGTCTTCCTTCTTTCTCTTGCCATCTATTTATTACTATTTATTGTTTTGGATTCTATTACAAAAAAATATTACCCCAAATCCTCAAACTACTCATTTAACCAAAGGATATTTAATCTTTCCTCACCCAACCTTCGAAACCAAATGTATTTTGATAAGGTCAACCCAAATTATTTTGCATGAGATAAAAAATATATTTTGATTGAATATTTTGGAATTAATCTAAATATTGCTATTTAATATATAAGGTCTACTAATGCTACAATACTTAATATCAAATGTTATTCCCACATTGTGAAGTCAGAGATTGTTGAGTTTATTTAAGTGTAAATTCTTACATTAGACATGTGAGAAGGAGTGAAATAGTTTATAAGTAGAAAAGATACAAAAAAGACGTGATATTCCTTCACTTGTGTCTCTCCATTTTTTTTATACCCCAATAACAATAAAACTCCCTAGTAATTAGAAGCTCTCTTATCAGTCCAACAAATATTAATTAAACAAGATTATAAAACAATTAATCATCATATTAACTATCTACAAACAATACATATATAACATAAAATACATAAGCAAAGGAATTAGGATTTAGGGGTTGACATTGTCTATATAATTAAGGAGATTTTTAGGAAGATGGATTAGAGAGACTTAAGAATCATATATGAAGATCAATTATAAAACAATATGAATTAAAATTATACTCCCTCTTTTGTTTTGATTTTGTTTTCCTTTTCGTTTTTTTTCAAATTTTTAATATTCTAGAAACCCGAAATTTAATTATATATTGAATTCTAATTATTACATCATTTTTCACATATTATTTCTTCATCTCTTATTTTGGGAAATAAATAATGATTAAATAAAATTATTTTAGTCACAATATATCAAATTTTAATATCATTTATTTGTTAGTACGCACACAACTTTTAAAATCAAAACATGTCTAAGCGAGCAAGTAACATTTACATATGTGACATATATAATCATATAGTATTTACTATTTATTAAAAGTTAATAATATTTAAAAATAAATAATGTATGATTGAGTGATACTATAAAAAACTATTATACCGTCATTATATCATGTTTTTTTCAACAACAAAAAAAGAAATAGAATAGTACCAAATTTGTTCATCATGTCCCATTCAACAAGCATCAAGATTGACCCCAATAACCCACCCCTCAATACGACAGCTGAAAGTTATATTACAACAAAATGGTAAACAAATTAGTCATGGCATCGACTAAGTTATGTCCAAATAATACATACGCCAAAAAATTATAGGAACAAAATAAGCATCCCAAATTAATTAGATAGCCCCTTTCTAACATAAAGTTTTACTTAAAATATACAAATATATCAATGGCATAGAGTATATGTACCATTTCATTTGGGTCTTCAACTTTATATTATTATCAATTTATCATGATAGTTATTGCAAGATTTTTATAAAGTGATTCATGCGAATTCGATTTACATTATGCATGAATAATTAAAGAACGTGATAACTATGATCATGAGATTTTGCATAACTATTAACCTATCATTTATGTAATGTTCAATTTTACTTATATATTTATGTAAAATCGCTCTACAAGTTGTAACATTATTAAACTAGTGCAAATAAACACTATAATTTATATGTACTATAGGATGTTGATTTTGAGAAATCCACCTTAAACACAATTCCTCAATGAAGAACATCTTCTATTCCAAAATATGTATCATTCAATGTACCTTGTATTATTATTGGTAGAAAAATATAAAATTAATATACTTTTAAGTGAGATTCACTTACTCCAAGAGTAAAGTTTTTTAAACTTACTCCTCATCATATCCATCAATTCTATGAGCATGTAATTATTTATATCTACTCACTAATTCACACCATTGGATTTTCCTAGAATTGATGGCTAAAATGAGGAGTAAGTTTAAAAAACTTACTCTTGAAATAAGTGGATCCCTCCTCTATTTTTAATTCTTCATTTACTTTTTTGACGAATTAAAAACGAGTGGTACAAACTTTGGGATAGAAAATGTGACTCCATTCGGGGAACTAACCAAAACCATGCAAGACATAATATAGTTGAACACCACAACCACAAAATGCTATGGAAAATGAATGATTCAAAGCTTTATTTCATGTTTCAACCAGAAAAGGTATTGCATTTCATGTGAGCTTATCTCATTCAATAAAGAAAATTATTGCAAAAGTATCATCATTGTTGAGTACCACTATGATAAGAAAAAACAAGGTTAGGTCCACCCCCCTTCAAATCAAAGGCCTTTTTATTGAGGCTTATCAAAGTTAAAGGCTAGTTCTTCAGCTTCTTTCCAAAAACAAAAACTAGAGTAACACAAATTGGGGTGTAGAATGCCCCATAATCCACATATTATTGTATAGAATGACTAGAGCACTGAGTTATGAGTACAAAACCCTCTGCTAAAACATCAACTTCCAAATGGTTATTTTTCAGACATAGTAACCGGTGAAGGTAAAACCCCTTCCAACAATCTCACCAGCACAATACCAAGCAAAGCATTCCAGCCCAAACAAAGCAGCAATACCTGCATCTTCCACCTTTAAATCTTGCCTGTTCTTCCATAAATTCTTCACATAATCAAGCTCCTTCCAGAAGGACTCGTTACGGCCCGGGATACTGTAAAAGAATAGGGAGAGTTAACACTAATAATGCATACAGTTTTGCATAGAACAACCTCAAATCGCTATTTTTTTCAAAAGTACAGTTGGCAAATGATGATATTCAAAGACCACACAGACAGCCAGACATGTTTTCAAAATTCAGCGCATTATCACTTAGCTAACACACTATAGATTGCAGTGAAGACACATAATAATTTAAATGACTGATTTAAAGACCGGGGTAGAATCAAACACACTGTTATTGACATATGTAGTAGAAAACATATTTAGACAATGTAGTGAATGCGGTGTTGATTGATGTATATTAACATATAAGCATATTTACACAATGAAGTGTAGAATGTGAGCTCATTTACATCCATTAACAATGAATCTCTGGTCTAGAACACTGGTGCATATCAAGCATGACAAGCACACTGTAAGCAGTTTCAAATTCAAGCCAAACAGTCAAACCGCACCAGTGGATTGTAAAGCTTGAAGATTGGGGAATATATAGAGTAAAATACATCCATTCCATTTTCTTAAAAAATTAACAGTTACATCTTAAGAGTTCACTATGAAGTAATGACTGAAGAAGCAAATGCTATTCTACACTCCAGAAATTCTTCATAAAAAAAAACAACAACGAAGGATACTAGCCCTGTATTTGTCTCTTCAGTTGAAAATAGAGGAACAATAGTTTGCACTTTGAATATTTTGCTTGAACATATTATGTTAAGGTCCCATTGAGCATTACCAGAATGCTCTTCATGGGGTTTGAAAACTTCTGTAAGCAGTTTCAGCAAACAATAACACAATGCTGTACATTCAGTTGTACTTTCATAACAGTTAAAGTCAGATAATTGCAATGCAAAGTTAAAATTTAACAACAAAGCAATGCTGCATCAACAGGCAAGCATGGAGCAACAAAAATCAATTTGCCATTACAATCCGTGGGAAAAAGTTGATGCAGTACCACATTTGACTGAAATGGACATGCTAAATTTCGAAAATATGCACCCCTTGATAATTGATCTATAAAGACAAATTGGTGTTGATTGCACAATCCTTTTTATAATTTGATAAAGAACTAGCCAACCATTGCAATAGTACTAAGTTAAGATGCTCAATAATAAGAGAGTATACTTCGTTTTTCTTTTCAAATGTGAGTTCCACATCTCTCTGAGTCCTACCTAAACCTCTAGGGCTTCCTTCCTTACCAACAGAGGGATATGAATGATATATTAAACTCTCATTACAAAAGTCAACAACATTATTCGAAACCAAACTTATGTAGCGAATCATGCCATAAACAACATTATTTCAAAGAAAAACAAGGTTGGCGAAAATATAACCTCGCAAGGCGGGTGTAGAACAATTGCTTTGCTAGCTGGTCACATTTCTCGACCGTAGGTGGCTCCTGAATGTATTGCTTGTTCTTCTCCAACAACTGCCTGTAGTAAGAACTACCATGCTTGCCAATAACTTGTGATGCTTGGCATGCTTTCGACTGCAACTGCTGCAACTTTGATGCCATCAAGCCTATAAATTCTGCAAATTAAACAGAACACAAAACTCCAGATCAAAATAAAAACCTCCAATGCACAATACATAACATCCCTTATCCACAAAATAATCCAACGGAAATTACACTAGCCTTCCCCGAGGTTCGGCTTAATTACACTCAATACCAGTCTTGTTAAAAACAAAACTACACTTACTCACCTCCCATAAAATTCAATTATCAATACACTCACTAAAACAATAGGGGTGTTGAGTGAAATAAAAATGAATCTCAGGCGAAGTCGGTGTAATTTTTTTGGTTTCCAACACGTATCCTCGCACTGTAGGCAATCTCGTCCGAGCCGGGAACATACACAGGTATGTGGGGCGCACAATTTACTAACTCAAAATATTGTGATTCAGTGCAAATTTCTACCTAAATTTTTGGACAGTCACCAACAACATTGATGAAACAAGGACAAAAGATTACAAAAAGGTCTATCATTAAAATGGATTGTAAGCAAATTGACTTATATCATAAAATTAGGGGTAATTGCTATTCATTCATAATATGTCTGAAAGCTTAAATTTTTAACATGAAAAAAGAAAAAGGGTGTAAAGTTATAGATCGATACGATTAAAGTGTAATCTGGGTACTTCCAAGCGATAAAATTGGATTCTGGGTGTGAGGTCAAAGCCCTAAATTTTCAACCTTTTCGTGCTACAGTGATTATATATTGAAAAGTAAATTGAAGGGAAAAAGTGGGTATTGAAATTAGAGAAAAGAGATCTGAAATGAAAGAATAAGAAAGTAGGTTACCTTGAGTGAGTGAATGAATGAATATGAGACTATGAGAGTGAGAAATGAGAAACAAAGAAGAGTGTGTTTGTGTGGTTTATGTTTACCCTTCCCTCCTTCACCCTCACCTTTTCTTCCCTTGTATTTTTTTTTCGTTTTTTTTTACTTTTATGAAAAAAAGTAAAATTTAAACTAATTTCACTTCTACATGCAATAAATAATTAGTAAAATTAATTTTTCTAAGATATATTATTGGACAAAAAGGATAGAGTTATTGATTATAAAAAAAGAATTAAAATCATAATTATTAAATTTGGCTCTTTCAATCTGTTATGTATAAAATTGGTATGAACAAGTTTGAGTCGATTATTTTGAGCAAAAAAATCATTGACTCTATCGGTTAAACTAGTTGAACTCGATTGATTAAATTTGTTTTAAAAATGTCAAAAAATGATTTCATTTTGAGAGAAATTTTTTATTTGGTCTTTTATGCTTTATTTGGTTGAACAAAAGAAAATAAAAAGAGAGAAAGAAGTGAGAAAGAAAGAGGTGTGAAAGATAAAGAGGAGAAATTGAGTAGATTTTAGTAATGTTTGGTATAAGAGAAAAATGAGAGAAAATGAATAGAAAGAAATATTTTCTTCTCTTTCTCTTTTGTTTGGTTGGATAGAAAATGAGAAGAGAGAAGTGATGTTATGATTCAAATGACAAAAATGTCCATAAAATTAAGAAACGAGAGAGGTAAATGATATTTTATTGTTAACTAAAAATAAAAATTATAATTTTAAATGATATATTTTATTATAATTTCAATTGACATTTTTAATTGATATTTTTATATTTAAAAGAGAATTATTTATAATAATAGTATTTAAAACTAAGAAGTATATTAAAAAAAATTGGAGGGCATTTATGTCTTCCATCTCCTCTCATTTTCTCACCAAAGGAGGAGAGAAAGATTTTTATGTAGGTCCCAAATGTTTTTATTCTTTCTTCCTTTTCTCTATTCTCAACCAAACAAGATAAATTCTCATTTTCTCTTCAATCTCTCTCTCACTATTTTCTCTTCCTTCTAATTCTCCTCTACCAAAGAGAGGCTTAAACTTATTCATACTTATATTTATCATTATTATAATTATAGATGTTATAATCATTACTATTTAATTATATTTATATGCTTTTGTTGCAAGAATAAGATGTATATTGTTGGATGATGTTTTTACTTACTTATGATATTTTGTTGTAGTAAAATCTTTTGTGTCGATTGATTAATGAAATGCTTGTGTACTGATAAATTTTATATTTGGAATAAAAAATATTAAATAATTTTATTATATTCTTTTTAATAAGAACCGGGTTAATTGGTCTCATCACTAATCAATTGACTCATTACCTTGGTCAAGTCAAAAATCAGTCAAGTTTAATAACATCATACAAAGATAGAATTAGATAAGGTAAATCGGCAAAAATTTACCAAAACTAAAGACAATAACAAAAATTAAAAAATAAGGACAGAAAAGAAACTAGGGAGCAAAATGAGTTTTTATTCATCTTCATATGTGTACATGATGGCTTCTTTCTCAGTCTTCTTTGATGAGTCCTTTCTCTAATTAAGATTTGCAAGCAACATTATCTTTATTGGAATCCTTTTTCACAATATGATTGATAAGGTTATATTTATGACATCCTTCATGTTATCTCTCCATGTATGAAAATTTGCTAACTTTAGTTCAATTAATAAAAAATACTACTTAAATAAAAAGAAAATTCCTAACAAGTAATATTTCTATTATTCAATAAAATTTGATTAGTTAAAGGTATAAAAACAAAAACAAAATGGGACATAATATCTATGTTGGAATTATATAATGATGCCACACAATAGTTTGTTTGAATCTAACTTCGATTGAATCGAATAAAACATATATTGCTAGTTGAACATATATTTATGTATATAAAATATTTGTATCAATTATATCTTACTCACCTTTTTTCCCTCATACCAACATATGAACATCATTGTTACATCCACTACACTATTGCATACACATATCTCGCAATGTGCACCAAACACTTGAACATGATAATAGCTTATACTATGACTTTACATGATAATAATATGGACGAATGAGTGATTATATTGGCATGATATTTGACAAATGTGGCATTTGGCAGTGATCATTGCTTTGTTGCATTTTATGTTCATACAACATAGTACGTGTGTGTTGAATTTCAAACAAGTAGTGGTTGGCGTTATGACCAATATGAGAGTAACATATTTTCTCAGTTTCATGAACCACATGGGGCTGCACTTATTGGGATCATTTAGTAAGATATATATCATCATAGATATTTTCTGAGTTAGCTCAAATGTTGCAAGCAACTACTTCATATAATAGTGGAAGTAATAGTTGACTTTTCCAAAGAAAAAATGCACACATATATATATAAATAAGAAGGATTGGTTTGTGTGCCAAGAATTTGTCAAACATGAACAATAAAGATATGCTATATGTTGGAATTTGGGATGGAGAAGAAAAGTACACATAAATTTCAACTACTTTAGTTGGTGTATGCTAATGACATATAGATGCATGGTTGATGGTATTCAAAAGTTTCCATTTGATATGGCCAAGTACTTTTCTACACACTATTTTGTATTTGAGAAATGTTATAATCCTTCTATGAAATTTCCAATGCACAAATATGTTCAATCATTTAAGGTTGAGATAAATAACATGTTACTATATAGTTAATGAGATATTACAATTTCCTTTATTTTGGTTTCTTTGGTGTATTTTTAGTTTAAAAGTCAACTTGGCACTCAAATAAATAAATAATAACCGATGACTAACTTTTTTTGGGTTAACATAGGGCCTACATTATTTTATTCAGCAAAGATTAATTAAAAAAAATGGAGAAAGAGCTTTCTCTCAATTTGTTTTTTTTTTTTTTGGTGAAAGAAGCTTTTGACTAACTTTGTTGGAAACTAAATATTGTTTAGAAATATTTTATGTTGATTTAATATGCTAGAATTGAAATTTTAGTCCGAAAAGTCAACTCTACTTTAGTACATGTTAAATTAAACCTTATTAATTATTCTCTAAGATGTACTAAAATAACACTTATATAAGGATTTACTTTAGTACACTATATAGAATGTAATTATATTAAAGTCAAATCATCCTCAACTTGTTAACCAAGTGTGGATTTCTACAAAGGTAAGAACAAAGTTTTTCTTATGCAATATTCTTAACAGGACTAACAATTTAGAATCACACCCTCAAGAAGAAGAAAAATATAGAAACATAGATTTTCTTCATTAAAGGTAATAATTAACTTTATTGATACATAAGGATTATAATTAAGGAACTTGCTTTAAGTAAAGCAAGCAAACAAGGATTCATAGTGATACACTTCAATTCTACCACCTTTGTAGTATTGTAAATTTGTAACCCATTTAAAGAATTTATCAAAATGGCCATAACCATTTGAAAAAAGAGAGACCCATAATTATAAAATATAAATAAATATGAATAATAATAAGAGAAAGATATTAGTTTTTGAAGATCATTTTTTCTGTCTTTGATCTTTTTGCCATGAAGTCACGTATCCTTTGCAATGCTAACTCCAATGTTTGTTCACTCATATTTGCAAAGCAAACCCTGAACCAACCTGGTTCAGAACAATGACAAGAAGAACCTGGTGAGATATTAAGCTTCATTTCATGCAAAGTTTCATTCCAAAGCTCAAGTTCACCTTCTCTTGTTGCTTTATTCTGCAACACTAGTAATGGACTTAGATTCATCCAACAAAACAAACCTGCATTCCCTTCTAAGCACTCAATCCCTGCACTTCTTAACCCTTCAATGATCATTGTGTATCTCTTTCTCAACCTCTCTCTATTTGTCTTAATATAGTTCTCAGTGAAACCCTTATCTGATAACATAGAAGCCAAAAGTTGTTGTGTTTGTGAGGATATTAGGGTGAAACTTGACATTCTTCTAGCTGTGGTTACAACCTTATCATTGTATGAATAAATGGTGCCAACTCTGAAGCCAGGAAGACCAAGATCCTTTGAGAGACTATAAACAATGTGAACTCTTTCAGCATTTTTATATTTTCTAGCTTCAAGGATTTCTGCTATGCTTATGAACTCTGAGGAGGAGAAAACTGAGCCTGAGTAGATTTCATCTGAGACAAGATGAATGTTCTTGAGAGTCACAAAGTCAAGAATCTCTTCAAGAACTTTGCGTTGGATTGTTGCACCTAAAGGGTTTGAGGGGTTTGTGATTAGTACTCCCTTCACTTTAATGTTCATGGCTTCTGCTTCTTTATATGCAGCCTCTAATGCTTTTGGAGTTATCTGAAAATTGTTTGAACTATCACAATGGATTGGAACTATGTTTACTCCAGTTCTCCACCTTAAATCTCTATCAAATCTGCATGCCATAAAACCCAAATCCTTATCAGTATAAATTATTATATGTATAGTTTTACACCAATATCATGATATATATTATTAAGGTATATGTACCTTCACAAATACAATGTGTATCACTCACCCAATCATTTATGCCAAGAACATAAAAGTTAAGTATTTTATTTAAATTATTAATAACTTAATATTTAATTTTCTCCACCAATCACAAAAAATAACTCAACTGATAGTGAGACTGAGATACAATA
Organism: Lupinus angustifolius; assembly: GCF_001865875.1. Classification (NCBI taxonomy): domain Eukaryota; kingdom Viridiplantae; phylum Streptophyta; class Magnoliopsida; order Fabales; family Fabaceae; genus Lupinus; species Lupinus angustifolius. The sequence goes on from NC_032014.1 coordinate 30,820,003, forward strand.
AATGTTTTTATGTATATTATGTGACTTCGGCTACTCTTCAGTACAGGATAGTCCAACACTGGACTATGACCAGAAAATAAAATTTTCTTCAAAAATACCTTAAAATCATGTCGTTAAAAATTGATTTGTACACATGTCACAATCTTCATCTGGAATACCGATATGAATGATATTATGTGTACATTAAGCAGCCCAAGTTCCAAGGAAAAATAAGTTAGAACTATTCTTACCCAGGATAGTATGGGGTGGGAACAAGTAAAGCATCTCCTGGATTAGCAAGAATGAAAGTTAAGAGCTCATTGGCTGCAGTAGCACCAGCAGTGAGAACAATTCTAGAAGGGTCAAATTTTGCTCTCCCTCCTCTTATTTGTTCCATGAAACTTGCCATTGCTGTTCTAAATGACTTAAGTCCATGATAGTCTTGAAATAAAGCATTTTCTTTGAAACTAGGAGCTCCTTTTCCCCATGTTGCAGCCTCTGAGTGTTCTTCCAAATACTTCTCAATCAAATCAAATGAAACCTATACATTCATTACAAAAATGGTTAACATATAAGTATATAGATATATATACTTAGAATGAAAAAAATGGCTTTTTTTTTACTTACTTGATTCTCTGCCAAACCCATTTGTATGACTCCTGAAGGGTTAGTGATTTCATGATAAGGGTTTTCATCATAAGCTTTCCATCCAGCAAAGTAAGGAGAATCTTCTCCATGAGTTTGAGAAATAGCAATATTTGAAAGCTGAACACAACCTTCCTCAATCTCAAGACCCATAACTAGCTAGCTTTCTTGCTAAAAAAATCCTCAAGTAGTGAGGAGTTTGTTAACAGAAAGAAGCTAAGGGATGAACCTTAATGGAGAGAGAGTAGAGAGAAGAGAAGTGGATGAGAAAGTGTTGAATGAAATGTTCTATATATATAGATAGTATATCAGACCCTTAACACAACAAAATAAAGGGACCTTCAACTTGGCTGCCACAAACACAAACATTGGAGAGATAAAAAAAAATCAATAATTGATTCTCTACTGTAAGCAAATCAGGGTTTTATATGTGTATTAAATAGTTTATCATAATTTATGTGGAAAAAATGTATCTTTTTTATATTCGTTATTATTCATATTTAATCAACATTGATATAAGTACAAAATAATTTCAAATGATATATCAACCGTGTATTTTGTAGTATTATTAAATAGAAAGCGGTTGAGACTTTCAAATTAACACTTGCTAAGTAAATATAGATTGTGTAAAATGAGTAATTTACTTATTTATTGTGCTAATTTATAACTTTGGTGTTTTGGGTTCTCATCTATCGTATGTCATTATAATTAATGTAAAAGTACCCAAAAATAAAAAACGAAAATAATTAGAAATATGATTATTAACCACTATTCTTAGGGTAGTGGATATGGAATAAAAAAAGGAAAACATGAAAGGATAAGTAATTCCATTTTCTTCATTAAATTCACCATTAATAGAAATCATTTTTCCTTTTCCAATACATGTTTAACTGTTTTTTAGAAGTAATTAAAAGAAAGCACTCAAATTCTGATATTCATAACCTATGACTAACCAAATTTCCTTGCCCAACAAACTCCAAATATTCCTTTGTGGAAACCAAATCATGCATAAAGATATCGATAGGTTCAATCACATATGAATTTGTGGATTTTTAAGAGAGTAGTTAAGTTTTGGTGAACTGACAAAAGATACTATATAATTTGACTATATCTTCTATCCTAAAATGTGTATCATATTATGTATCTATTGCTTCTTGTTTATTAGAAAATATCAAATTAATATATATTTAGTTCATATTTTATTTTTCTAGCAATAAGAAATAAATTATATACAAAGTGGTACAAAGTTTGGGACAGATAATCCTTATCCTGAAATAGCCAAACATAGAGATTAAGATTCTGATTTGAAAGCAGCTACTACCACAGAGAAGGTTTGAGAAGCTATTGGGAGATCTTTTGGCCCCACACACTTGTGTGCATTAATATAGAGAACAACATAACTTAATGATGTCTTAGAAGTTAAAACATGTCTATTTATGGCTTTCTTTCTATTGTAATTGCATGATATGCATATATTTATTAGTAATCCACTTACTCATGTAATTAACTCTCTCCTATAATTTTTATCCATAATAAGTTGCATTATATATTTGAATAAGGATTATCTCTATTCTTCTCATTAAAGAGAGACAAATAACACACAATAACAAACAAAAAATAAAATATAAAGACATTTTTATCATTTTATTTATCATGAAATTATATTTTTGTCATCGAAAGTACGATGAGAAACAATCATGTGTCTTTTCTTAACTGGAGAGGATTTTTATTCTATATATTTGTAGAGACAACTAGTCATCAGTATAGCTAATTGCATCATACCATAGGTATTAATTAGTTGTTCACTTTCTAGATGTTAAGCTATAAATACTGTTCTTCATGTCAACTTAGTTTACCATAATGTATGTATGTATCTAAAGCAATTTTTGTGGGAGTAAAAAGAAATCTTACATTAGATTAGTAATAAACAACTTAGAGAATATGTGTTCTCTAAAGTCCTAAGAAATAATTATGCAAAAGAAGTTGGAATAAATTAAGACATGTATAAAGCGCATATATAAGACCATTAAAGTCTTGTGATTCTCAGTTTTTTTTTACACTGTGCCATAATGTAATTTTAGTGGAGCTGGCAAAAAGCAAAGTTAATAATTTAAATACTAAAATGTAACTAATGAGAGCTTTATATTTCGAAGTTAGAATCAAGATTAATTTATTTGCACTTAACTCATGTATATCCATGATCAAGGAGATTGAAAAAATTATATGATCACATGCAAAAGTTACTACCTGAGTATATATTTAATTGGAATAAGAATAAAGAATAAAAAATAAAATGGATATATATCTATTTGCGGTTGACTATGCTAGTTGTAGGTATCTATCTATATATTTAATTAGTATAGTTAATTGTCAAATAATAAAATAAATTATATAATATAAAAGCATCAAAATGTATAATATATATAATATTTACTATAAAATGAATTTATGAATATAGGAATATATACATTACAAGTATCATAATACTCATGTCATGTACTTTTGTAGATACATACAAATGTAGTATTTTTATGGGTATCCATAAGTGTAAATATTTTTAAAGATAAGTGCAACTAGAAAAATCATAGCTTCTCCTTTATTCTATTTCTTGATAGCATTTCTCAATATTCCTATTTTTTAAGCCTTATAATTTATGCAACATCATACAGTCCACCCAGCTATATGAGATAGAGAAATACAATCTTTTGAGAGTCAATCCAGAAGAATCTGAGCAAAACATGATGGGATTTGTATTGATTATGATTACAATATTATCAATATTTTTTTTGTTAATCATCATTATTAATTTTGTGATGATATTTTGTTTTTCTTTCAATTTTGTTATTTATCTTTCCGTTAATGACATTTTCTTTTTTAATTTCTGTTAAAAACTTATGTTAAATTAGCACGTGAACCTTTGTTTATTAGATGAAGATTTCAGTCAAAAATTGACCATTATAACTCATCTTAGAATTTTGCTAATTTGAATTAAATTTCATATACTCGTGAAATGATTTTGAAGTCTTATCTTTTATCTTCAACTAATTCACTAGAATTGTGGAGCATGGGTGGATCCATATGATATATAAAAAAATTAAGAAGATGGAGGATAATAAGATAAGCAATGATGAGAAGAATTATGTAAGAAGATAATGAATATCCATGTGCTATGAAAGATAAATTGTAGATCTGCAATTAATATGGTGAATCTTAATGCTGAAAAAAGAACATGCCAAAGGGATCATATGACGAGTGTGCGGCAACTTAGGCCTGTAGGGTTGAGACAAGTATCAAAACATAGGTCTAACCCCATATGGAATTTCATTTTTTATTATATATCTTAGCTAGGGGATATTATTATTATGGAGTTTTAGTCTTGGGCTTGTTTTTCTACCAAGATAAATGATATGCAACATAATTGGCTGGAATGCATGGATATTGAAATTAACACTTATGCTCCATGACTCTTTGGTTAGAAGTTAGAACCCCCATATATAATAGTTTTGAGAGTTCGATTCTTGGGAGTGATATTTGTTGGAAGGGGTAACCACGAATTCTGAAAGAGATTAATTTTTTACCTAAAAAAGTTAAAGGGCATGCTTAGTAGTACAAAAAACTAAAATTGTATGTAAATATTGTATGGGAGGAGAGAGGAGAAAAGTGTACTATTGTTTGAAGTTTGAACTCAACCTTTCACACTATGTATCCCACGAGTGAGACTCATCTCAAGTAATGGAGATACAAGTGATTTTTCTTTTATATTTTAAGCATAAAAATGTAATATCATTTTAAATAAAAAAAATATAAATGTTAATGTATGTTGTTTTTTCTTTACTTTTATATAGCACTTCCTTCTCCATTAAGGAGTCTAACTCGTATCCCACATGCAACTCTACCAATTAATATGTACTATCATGCAAAAAAAAAACCAAATTTTAATATAAGTGAAGTTGTAATAGTATGGTTAACCCTTAGATTTGAAATCAATGCTTATATATTGGATATTAATCATAATTTTCAACAACCATCAACTACCCTTTTTAGATATTGAAGAGAGAAGAATAACTATATGTTAAATTTGTGTTCTCAATTGTTATTTAATTTGTTAACAGCTAAGTGTGTCAACCTAAAGTGAACTATTGAATTGACCAAGCTAGATAGTGTCACTTGATAACTAGTAAATTACTTGGTCAAATATATATCAATCCGAAAAGGAAATGAATTTTAAATAAAACAAAAAAAATTCAACATGTACATATCCCAATGTTGTTAACTTTTTTCTTATATTAACTGTCTAGCTAACTATTACACTAATGATATATGAATTAGATTATTTTTATTAATGTAGAGACAAATATATCAAAACATGAGTAAAAAAGTAATATAACTTGATATTTTTATCCTTAAGATATAACGAAATAACATTTTTATTCTTACATGTAAGTATAAAAATGATCACTCGTCTCTTTATTAATCAAGAATATGCTAACTCCCAATATATGGTGCAAATTAAATGTGCAACTAGAAGGAAGGCATAGCAATTAATAGTTCAACACCACATGTTGTTATTTTGTAATTCACCTGTAAAATCAAAGCATGATAGAAACACATCTTTATGTACTTAATTATGTTTGGTTAACCATCTAATGTAGGCAATATCATAGAAAGATCTAGAAAATAAAAATTTATGTTAAAGTATATACTTATTTTTAAAGAGAATATATAATTAAGCATGGAATTATTTTCAATTTAATCTTAAATGTATTTTAATTAACAATGAAACCAAACTTGTTCATTCACTTTAAAGATATAAGTACTATCCAAAAACTTTATTGAGTTTATTCACTAACCTTGATTAAGTTTATGAAAGAAGAATATGATCTCTTATAAAGTTTGGTAAGAAGACAACTATAGATTGAAAGAAGGGGAAGGGTTAAAATTAAACTAAGCATAGGATAAAATTGTTATCCAACATATGAATACTGAGTAAGGGAATATTTCAATGGTTGTATCAAAATTAGAGGGCATGAATCTTCTCAAAAGATATAGTACCAATGGTGACATGCCATGTTGGAGTTTTTGTTCTAATCATGCTAGTATTATGTCTAAGAGGGATAATGATAGAATATTATTAAGTAGGTCAGATATAAAATTAAATATACTACCTCTGGGTTGCATATTAATATTTCCCTGATTCTGTTTTTTCCTCTTTCTTTTTTCCTTCATTTTTATTTGCAATACTATACATGAGCAAAAGTTAATTATTACTAGTTTTTAGCACATGAAATATATGATTTTTGTAACTTTTTTATTTAAAAATTTTATATTTTGATTTTTCAATAATTAAAGAAAGACTTATACATCAATGTGAAAAAAGGTTACATAGAAATATACTTTTACATAAAGTTGCATAAATATATGGAGAGAGACATAGGAGCAGCTTAAACATTATATTTAATATTATACATATTTATTATTATCTCTTTACTCTTCTTTTTTGTAAAAGTTAAAAAATACACCAAAAATAAAGAACATATTTTGATGTTCAAAATATATTTTCCATAACATATGCTTAACTTACACATGCAGTGCTTACTAGTGATTATTACAGTGTTCATGCACACGTTTTTGTGAACAAATATAAATTAGAAGTACAAGTAGGGTTTGCCAATATGCACAAACATGCCAGCAAAGTGTCTTTGACTCTATGCATGTTACATATTTCTTGTAGTTGTCTAATCAATGGAGGAATATATATATATATATATATATATATATATATACTACGCACACACAGATTGAAAAAGTCTGGTATATGAATACTTCAGCCTAATTTGTTAATGCTAGTTTCTGTGATTACAAAGCTAGAAATGTGTCCCAACTATGTCCACATGGTATCTTTGACTCTTAATATAATACATGCATGTTTCAAAGTCTTAATGATCCCCGTACTAATGGCTGAATTTTCTCTATTAATGAAGAGACACGTGAATACTAGTAAAAGTATAATTTCATTATAATTAATGGGATAGATATGTCATTAAAAATTGTATTTCCCTTTATTATTTTTTTTTGAAGAATTTGTGTCTAGAGGATTCCAACTCACTAATACCTTTGTAATTAGATACTTGTTATGCACTTGTCTCTCATAATTTTTTATGTTATTCATATGCTCCAAACTTTGCCTTTTTGTGTGTGGGAATTTTATATATGCCTCAACCGTGTCCCTCTTTTTCAGTCATCATCTTGCAAATAATGTGCATATAATAAAATGTTGCAACTTGCCCTTAGTACTTATCACGGGATTTATGAATTATGAGTTGTGACCAATGCACAATGGAATAAGTTGCTAAACAAATAATATTAGTATAAAAAGGGTTCTTGCATTCCCTATGATGTTCTTTCTTCTCATTGTTTTTTCCATAAATGTGTGTATATTTAAATTAGTGAGTAGGGTGAGGATAATTGTTATCGTAAGAAATGAGAAAAATTAATAAGAATCAATAAATCTTAGTTGAAGAGGCAAGATTAAAATATATATGTATATGACTTTTTTGAGTGAATATATAATCAATACACAACTAGAATACTTTCAACTATCAATGAGTTCATTATTATCGAGGCATGAGAAGAGTAAAATGAAATATCACGTCTTGAACTAAAACCTTAATGCACATTAGTTTCATGAGTCTTTTCCACTTATAATCTCTTTCGCTCCCCTCGTATCCATTATGAGACTTCACACTCGAGTAAATCCAACAATATATATATACTTTATGAACATAATTCCAGCTACATGCCAAGTTGCCATGCATTGCCAAGCAGGCAAAGTCGATTATAGACTCAGCTATATAATGTTGCAGTGTTGCACACTCATATCTCTGCATTGGAACTCATGAAACTGTTACTAGTTTTATTACCTTCATGTTATAATATGTGTGTAGCTAGCTATAGATGATGCTTCTTCTTGAATTATTATTTCAAGATTGAAGTCCACTTGCAAAGTTTGAGATATGAATATAAGATAAGTATAAAGAAGCCAATTAATTATATGGAGTTGTCACTAATGGAGCACACTACTACATTTATTTTTCAATTCTTGTCAACAACATTTCATATCTTTTACTATCAAATTCGGCAACATAACATATGTGCAAATTTCAACATTTTTTTTAATGAGCGGGGACCCACTTACTCTAAGAGTAAAATTTTTAAATTTACTCCTCGTCCTAGCCATCAATTTTATGAATATATAATGATTTAGATCTACTCACTAATTTAAGCCATTGGATTTTCCTAGAATTGATGGCTAGGATGGAGAGTAAGTATGGAGTAAGTAAATCCTTCCCCATTTTGAGCATGTTCGAGTATGGAGTTGAGATTGTAGTTTAGAATTGTAGCTCTAATTGTCTCATATTGTGGGAATTAGAATTTGTTCCAAAACATGGATTTTAACAATGAATTAGAGATTATATATTGTAATTCTAATTTTAATCCACTAAAATTGGTGGCAATTGTGGTTGTGGTATATATTGGAGACATTAATGATAACATGATAATGGTAGTGACATCAATCATCATGGTGGAGTGTTACATTCGTAGTAGCAATGACAATAGTGTTGACAACATGACAATGATGACAATAGTAAAAGTAATGACATCGAGATATTGGTGGTAGATACAATAACGGAGCTGATATGATAGTAAATATGATGGTGGTAATGATGATTATAGTTACGGTGGCAAATGAAGGGACAATGGTGAGGTGACAATCACCATTTGACAACGATAACATGATGGTGGTGACAAGAATGATTATGGGGTCGTTGGGTGTAGTCGTATCAAGATAACGGCGATAATGAATAGTGGTTGTGACGACGACAACAATTGTAAAGTTTTGGTGGTGGTTGGAATGGTGCATTTGGTAGGGTGGTAGTGGTGAATGCAATAGGGGTGAAATGGTGACAATGTGGTAGAAGTTGGCGATGAGGACTAAGATGTAATGATTAAGGCTACAATGATTATGTTAGCTATTATATTGTGATGTATAGAATTTATTTTTGAAATGATGATTCTAATTCTAAATAAACTTCTAATCATGGTGACTAAAATTTCAATGTCCATATTTAATTTCAAACTTCAATTCCATGCTTAATCCCACAAGCCAAACATACATTTTAGAGGTAAAGTATGAAAACAATGAAAACCACTTTAATTACATAAAACATAAAATTCTTAATTTGATGTTTGTATTGCAATTTCCAAATGCTTCTAAGTGATGACCCTATCTAATATGCATTATTGGTAAGTGGCCTAAAATGTGATTATTCAGCCCATACTTGTCCCATGACTTTGGGTGCTATAGCCATTGTTCTTGTTTTTTATGCTTCCATCTCTGCACTCTGATTAGTATGTAATTATTGGAAGAAAAGAAAACAGAAAGGGGGTCTAAGGATATGAACATATATGTGACAGACTCATCTATTAGTCAAAATTCGGAGGAAAACATGTTTCCAGGATTCGAACCCTTGACCTTTATATACAAACAACTTTACTATTGAGTCAAGACTCACCTTGTAGGGACGTTGATATAATGCTCGAGTATACAATGAATGGCCGAAAATGCAATGCCTCAAGGGTTCAGCATTATAATTTATAAGATGTATTGAGCCTAATCAATTGGATGCATAATAATCAATATAATTGAGGATTATTAGATAGAGAACACAATAAACTTAACTTTTCCAGAGAAACATGTCAATAAATCATCCTAAATCATCTACAAAGAGAAGAGGGAATGGAACATTAATCAACCTATGAAGCCTCAAAAACTTCACACTCTTTTTAGCTAAGTAAACATCCACCCTCATACATCAACATTTGAGTCATTAAAATACATTAAGATAGCTAATTATAGATTTGAATATGAATCATTCCATGTAGAATGATTGTAAAACTCTCATTTCATTGCTTCCTTTACATTCCTACCTCATGTCCATCTTGATCAATAGTACCTCTAACAAAACTTGTGGAAATGCTTGCAGTTCTTAAACAACCAAGGATAATGTCTATGGTACCTTAAAGTTCCGACTTGCCTGCCTTTGAACCTTTCTTTGAGGTGGTTGTCTTCTTTCCCCTCCACCACTTTCGTATCTGATTGGAAACTCTGTCAGCATGTTTTTTCAGTGTCGCGCTCGTGTCTGCAATTCCTTTTCTAACCACTTGTTTCCAATCACCTTTTCTACTTTCCTTTTCTCGCAAGACTTTTCCCTGTAAGATACAATTTTCTCCAATGATAAGTGGTTATGGAACATTTCAGTCAATATTGTCTCTGAAAAAAGGTATTTCAATCAATATCATACCAATTTTGAAGGGAGGTCGGCCTCATCATCATCATCCTCATCTTCATCATCAGCATCTTCATCACCAAAATTCTTCATGTTCATTAACTCATCCCTCGAGTACATTTTCATGCCAGGTGCTCCTGGCATGCCCTGAAGCAGAATTAAATCCGGTAAGATCATAATGCAACTAGCCTTCCTCCGACGATATAAAATGATAAGAAAAAGAACAATACCTCCATAGATTTTAGTATCTTTTCCATTTCAGCCTCCTTATCGGACTTTGCAACAAAAGGTTCACCGGGAGTCCTATCCTGCAATATACAAAAGATCTTCTGATGAAAACCGAAGTAGGCTAATCAAGGAACAATGCAAGTGCATATGAAGTTGGCGAATATCATTGCATTAGATAAAGTTACAGTTTCCAAACTACATAGTCCAAAGAAGGGAGTAAGAGACACTATAAATAGAGGTCTATACAGAATTTGGATCCTAAAGTGCAGTGTGCAGGAAAGTGTTATGTTGATATAAAAATTCTGCTAAGATTTTTATAAGATACAAATACATGGATAACAAATCATTGACTTGCAAAAACCCACTCCCTAGATTTTCTCATGAAGTGTTACCACTTTTATATCTAAAGTGCTTCCTGCACGTTTAAGGATAAAAATCTGAATATATATTCTCATTATCGGTACCTCGTAGGCAATGAACTATGATTGCACAAAAATAGCATGCAAATTAAGTCCAAAATATAAGAAATTAGAGGGAAGTGTAGACAAACACCTTTACCATACAAAACAGGTTCAGAGTCTATATACAAACCTTATATACACAACACTAGAAACAACCAATTGGTAATTCGCTCAACTAACATCTTTCGGGGCCAACTTACAGAAAAGATAATTGTGCAGAGTAAAATATGATATTCTATGCAGCAGGATAAGCAGCCAGACTCAGACTCAATACTCGATATTACAGAAAAGACTAATTTAAGATTATTCAAAACCAATGACAACACACGAATCATTTTTCACATGAAAGTAGCATGCAACCTAGTATTGGAAACATCAATTTCAGATTGTAGTCACCTTAGGCACTGGGGGTGGATTGGTACTGCAGGTTTTAGTAAGGTCTTTGCAAAGATAATTGCGCAATGAATCAACATTTGGCTTGGATTTATACAAATACTCAGCAACATCTGTATCCGAATAACCTAGGACCTGCAAATTCAAATCAATAATTCAATCCCGCATATTAATTAACATAATATTGGATACATTTACGGTATTTGAATAGTGCATATCCATAACCAGCAGAGATCAGATGGCACAATGCATTCATCATGAATGTTAAATTGTGAATTATCAACACAGTGCTATTAAATGGTTGACAATACAGTAGTGTAAAATGTCCCCTCTTCATCCCTCTATCCTATACTATTTTGCCATTTCGAAACTCTATTCACTAGTGACGAATAAAAGCAATGTAAAAAGTGACATACCTCCTGACAGGCTCGCTCGATCGTCTTGCATTCGGAATTGCATTGACCTTCAGAGTCTTGTTCCACTAGCTGATTAAGAAGAATAGGAAGTTAGAAAAAACAATGTCAACAAAGTCAATATAAACAAACACTTATCATTCCTTCCAAAATCAAATGAAAGCCCTAATTCAAGTACCAAGAAATGAAAAAGTGCAGCAAAAGGGAATGTACTATAACAATATCAAACATAAATTGAAAATTCCATAAACTACAGGTTATAAAAAAAATCAAAAGTTGAATTCTTTTACCTCCAACCTATCTCCTTTTTCCACAATATCTATGCGCAATATCCAATCAGCTTCTGATTTTTTCAGATTACAACTATTCTCAGTTATCTCAATAATCTGGTACTCCGAGATCTAACATCCAAAAAAACACAATCAGATGAAACAATTGAAAGATGAATAACAAACAAATGAAACAAAAAAAAACCTTTTTGGGAGAGATTTCAGCTTGCTTCTTCTGAACTTGTTGATGCAACTCTTTCCCAAGCTTTTCACAAACTTGGCACTTAATATAAGGAATATCTTCCTTTCTAGCAATACCCACTGGTTTCTTGGAACAGTGAGAGATTGAAACCACAAGTGACACAGCTACAAACCATAACAATGCCTTCATCTTCTTAATAACACAGATAAACACAAACGGTTCTAGACCCACCTACGTTGGAAGATTGGATCCTTAAAAAGATCAAATTTTTTCACCAAATTTGGCTGAATGATTTGGTGGGTAATACATTTAAATCAAAATCCCAATAAACAAGCGTGTTTTACACTTATGATGATGACGTTGGAGTCTTAATTTGTTACATCAAAAGAACATTTTAAGTGCATGTGATTGGTCCAAATAAGCAAAAGATCGTGGGGTCCATCTTCTCCTCCAATGAGGTGCAAGTTAACACGTAGTACTTTTTTTATTAAGTTAAGATAACGGATTTTCATGTGTTTTTCAACTAGTTTATCACTTTAATTAAATATTTATATTTAACTTGCGTAATATCCCAATCTATAGAAAGTAACCACTTTCTTCCTATCTGAAAAAATTAATTTTTTTAATCATTTTTAAGTAAGAAGATATTAGTACAGTTGCATGCGTGTAAGGTCTTACTGGATGATTTATGATAAGAATAATAATGTTATGAGATACTGTCACTAATAGAGATGGCAAAACGGGAAGTCCAATTCATTTCGTCCATACCTGCAAATGCTCACAATATTTTAAGCAGACATACCCACATTGTCTTATCAAACAAAATGATATGCCCTAACTGTTTTAAAACAGGTTAATGGGCGGGGACCCTCGGACATTGATAATAAATATAAAAAAAAACTAATACAATAAAATAGAAAAATAAATAAATAAAGTAGTTGAAAATATATTTTTTTTAAAAACTTTGATCTTTTATATGAAATCGAATAAAACATGTCCCATTACGATTTTTTAAGAAATTAAATTACATTACATCATAATTTATTTGAAATTTTCTTTTTTTTATTACATTAAACTCGTATACCATCCGCATTGCCCAATAAAAATCTCTGCGAACATTACAAGCAGAAAGACAAATTTTGTATGTCCAACCAACAAATTTGCAGACTATGCAGGTCGGCCCAGGAACTTTACCCATTTTATCATCTACCGTCACGAACCTCAAAAACTCAAAACAATCAATATCTTATCTAAAAGATGAGATGAAAACATTAGAAGTACGAAAAAAAATCACTTTTTTTTATCTTATATAGTAATAAGTTCAATTTAAATAAAATAGTGATTGAATAAGCCCGACCCGAGATTTATAAACCGGGCAGGGCCCAAGTTACGTACCTAAAACCCCTCTGATAAACCCTAGATACCAAAGTCGTTCCTTTCATCGTCGATTAAGCACAATGGGTATCAATTTGATCCCTCTCGCCGGTGAAAACTACGATCTCAAGCTCAAACAATCAATTCAAGACCTTTTATCTGAGAGTAAAAAACAATCCCCTGATTTTTCTCTTTTCAACGATGCATTTTACGAATTGTTGCCCGGTAAGATCATAATGCAACTAGCCTTCCTCCGACGATATAAAATGATAAGAAAAAGAACAATACCTCCATAGATTTTAGTATCTTTTCCATTTCAGCCTCCTTATCGGACTTTGCAACAAAAGGTTCACCGGGAGTCCTATCCTGCAATATACAAAAGATCTTCTGATGAAAACCGAAGTAGGCTAATCAAGGAACAATGCAAGTGCATATGAAGTTGGCGAATATCATTGCATTAGATAAAGTTACAGTTTCCAAACTACATAGTCCAAAGAAGGGAGTAAGAGACACTATAAATAGAGGTCTATACAGAATTTGGATCCTAAAGTGCAGTGTGCAGGAAAGTGTTATGTTGATATAAAAATTCTGCTAAGATTTTTATAAGATACAAATACATGGATAACAAATCATTGACTTGCAAAAACCCACTCCCTAGATTTTCTCATGAAGTGTTACCACTTTTATATCTAAAGTGCTTCCTGCACGTTTAAGGATAAAAATCTGAATATATATTCTCATTATCGGTACCTCGTAGGCAATGAACTATGATTGCACAAAAATAGCATGCAAATTAAGTCCAAAATATAAGAAATTAGAGGGAAGTGTAGACAAACACCTTTACCATACAAAACAGGTTCAGAGTCTATATACAAACCTTATATACACAACACTAGAAACAACCAATTGGTAATTCGCTCAACTAACATCTTTCGGGGCCAACTTACAGAAAAGATAATTGTGCAGAGTAAAATATGATATTCTATGCAGCAGGATAAGCAGCCAGACTCAGACTCAATACTCGATATTACAGAAAAGACTAATTTAAGATTATTCAAAACCAATGACAACACACGAATCATTTTTCACATGAAAGTAGCATGCAACCTAGTATTGGAAACATCAATTTCAGATTGTAGTCACCTTAGGCACTGGGGGTGGATTGGTACTGCAGGTTTTAGTAAGGTCTTTGCAAAGATAATTGCGCAATGAATCAACATTTGGCTTGGATTTATACAAATACTCAGCAACATCTGTATCCGAATAACCTAGGACCTGCAAATTCAAATCAATAATTCAATCCCGCATATTAATTAACATAATATTGGATACATTTACGGTATTTGAATAGTGCATATCCATAACCAGCAGAGATCAGATGGCACAATGCATTCATCATGAATGTTAAATTGTGAATTATCAACACAGTGCTATTAAATGGTTGACAATACAGTAGTGTAAAATGTCCCCTCTTCATCCCTCTATCCTATACTATTTTGCCATTTCGAAACTCTATTCACTAGTGACGAATAAAAGCAATGTAAAAAGTGACATACCTCCTGACAGGCTCGCTCGATCGTCTTGCATTCGGAATTGCATTGACCTTCAGAGTCTTGTTCCACTAGCTGATTAAGAAGAATAGGAAGTTAGAAAAAACAATGTCAACAAAGTCAATATAAACAAACACTTATCATTCCTTCCAAAATCAAATGAAAGCCCTAATTCAAGTACCAAGAAATGAAAAAGTGCAGCAAAAGGGAATGTACTATAACAATATCAAACATAAATTGAAAATTCCATAAACTACAGGTTATAAAAAAAATCAAAAGTTGAATTCTTTTACCTCCAACCTATCTCCTTTTTCCACAATATCTATGCGCAATATCCAATCAGCTTCTGATTTTTTCAGATTACAACTATTCTCAGTTATCTCAATAATCTGGTACTCCGAGATCTAACATCCAAAAAAACACAATCAGATGAAACAATTGAAAGATGAATAACAAACAAATGAAACAAAAAAAAACCTTTTTGGGAGAGATTTCAGCTTGCTTCTTCTGAACTTGTTGATGCAACTCTTTCCCAAGCTTTTCACAAACTTGGCACTTAATATAAGGAATATCTTCCTTTCTAGCAATACCCACTGGTTTCTTGGAACAGTGAGAGATTGAAACCACAAGTGACACAGCTACAAACCATAACAATGCCTTCATCTTCTTAATAACACAGATAAACACAAACGGTTCTAGACCCACCTACGTTGGAAGATTGGATCCTTAAAAAGATCAAATTTTTTCACCAAATTTGGCTGAATGATTTGGTGGGTAATACATTTAAATCAAAATCCCAATAAACAAGCGTGTTTTACACTTATGATGATGACGTTGGAGTCTTAATTTGTTACATCAAAAGAACATTTTAAGTGCATGTGATTGGTCCAAATAAGCAAAAGATCGTGGGGTCCATCTTCTCCTCCAATGAGGTGCAAGTTAACACGTAGTACTTTTTTTATTAAGTTAAGATAACGGATTTTCATGTGTTTTTCAACTAGTTTATCACTTTAATTAAATATTTATATTTAACTTGCGTAATATCCCAATCTATAGAAAGTAACCACTTTCTTCCTATCTGAAAAAATTAATTTTTTTAATCATTTTTAAGTAAGAAGATATTAGTACAGTTGCATGCGTGTAAGGTCTTACTGGATGATTTATGATAAGAATAATAATGTTATGAGATACTGTCACTAATAGAGATGGCAAAACGGGAAGTCCAATTCATTTCGTCCATACCTGCAAATGCTCACAATATTTTAAGCAGACATACCCACATTGTCTTATCAAACAAAATGATATGCCCTAACTGTTTTAAAACAGGTTAATGGGCGGGGACCCTCGGACATTGATAATAAATATAAAAAAAAACTAATACAATAAAATAGAAAAATAAATAAATAAAGTAGTTGAAAATATATTTTTTTTAAAAACTTTGATCTTTTATATGAAATCGAATAAAACATGTCCCATTACGATTTTTTAAGAAATTAAATTACATTACATCATAATTTATTTGAAATTTTCTTTTTTTTATTACATTAAACTCGTATACCATCCGCATTGCCCAATAAAAATCTCTGCGAACATTACAAGCAGAAAGACAAATTTTGTATGTCCAACCAACAAATTTGCAGACTATGCAGGTCGGCCCAGGAACTTTACCCATTTTATCATCTACCGTCACGAACCTCAAAAACTCAAAACAATCAATATCTTATCTAAAAGATGAGATGAAAACATTAGAAGTACGAAAAAAAATCACTTTTTTTTATCTTATATAGTAATAAGTTCAATTTAAATAAAATAGTGATTGAATAAGCCCGACCCGAGATTTATAAACCGGGCAGGGCCCAAGTTACGTACCTAAAACCCCTCTGATAAACCCTAGATACCAAAGTCGTTCCTTTCATCGTCGATTAAGCACAATGGGTATCAATTTGATCCCTCTCGCCGGTGAAAACTACGATCTCAAGCTCAAACAATCAATTCAAGACCTTTTATCTGAGAGTAAAAAACAATCCCCTGATTTTTCTCTTTTCAACGATGCATTTTACGAATTGTTGCAAGCAAACGTTGATCCACCCTTTGAGGCTATATGGTTCTACGCTGCACTCACATTTCGTAGCAGAAATTTTGAAAAAGGTGATTCCTTGGATCGGATATTGGGCGCAAAAGACTTGTTTCAGGTTCTATCTGCATGTTCACTTTCTATTGGTGCTTCAAAGAGCGTAGCTTTATTGGTTCCTGTAGTTTTTGAGGTACAAAAAGTGGTTAAGGAACTGTTTGGAAGTGAATTGAAGTTAAAGAGAGAGAAGAAAGCAATGAAGGAGGTGAAGTCTTTGGTTGATATAATTCTTGGGTATATAAGTGTTTGTTGTAGTAAGATTTTTGAAGAGGAAAGTGATTCAGTTAGTTTGAATTTGATTTCGCCTTTCGCCGATTTGGCTCGTGTTTGGGTTAACTCAAATGATGGGTTTGAATCTTTGTTACCTCTTGTGAGCAGTGAAGTTTATAGTTGGCTTTGTAATACTAGAGAATTTCATGTTACTTACTTGGCTGGTGCTGTTATCATGGAAGCATTTCTCTTGAAATTGTGTCTGTCTTTCCATTTGGCGACGCAGCCGAAGGATGAATTGGAAATCAATCTCAGGAGTTGGGCTGTTGGCTCAATATCTAGCATTCAAAACATATACTTTTTGGGTTAGTGTTTTTTGTACCTTAAATTTCAGTTTAGTGCCTATTGTGACTGTTAAACAGCTTAATTAAGCCTTTATTCAATAAGCTGTTTCGGGATAAGTTAAAAATAGTTAATTTCCATAAGCTAAATACAGCTTAGAGGAAGGTGACTTTAAATCTGTAAGTTTGCAATGTTGATTTGTATAAATGGATATCTAACAGAAGCAAACCTCATAAGTAAAATAAAGGGTCTATAGTATCCTCTCTGAAATGTATGAACTTCTATGGGTCAGTTTACTTATGTCCATTGTATGTTTTTTGCTATTGAGTGTTGTTATTTTCATAATCTCTTTCAACATTGAAATTAGCTGAGCCGTGGATGAATTCCCATTAAATTTACCCAATCATGTAATTTAACTTCTCTTCAAATATGATACTCGTTTCCTAACTCCTAGTTTGATGTGGATTTCCCTTTTGTGTAACCAGAGATCCTCACGCGGGCAGCATTAGCTATACCTTTGCCTCTGAGTTCAATATTGGTTAGTATATGATCATCCTTATGCAGCATTCATGAGTTTATTCCATTTATTCTTTCTATACAACGACTAATCACGGCAGGCAATTTCTTCCCATTTTCATTGCACAAAACTCCAACCCCATTACTTTATGTATAAGTCCACTCACTTGTGCAGACAAGTTTTTTATAGTTCATAGGCTTAATCTTCTTTACGTCCTAAATCCATGTATCAGAATGTTGGGATTCTACTGTTTCTTTTT
Organism: Lupinus angustifolius; assembly: GCF_001865875.1. Taxonomy (NCBI): domain Eukaryota; kingdom Viridiplantae; phylum Streptophyta; class Magnoliopsida; order Fabales; family Fabaceae; genus Lupinus; species Lupinus angustifolius. The sequence continues at coordinate 30,838,323 of NC_032014.1, forward strand.
CTGTCTCCTTGTTTTGGCTGGCAACATTCTTCTATTTATTGTCATCATTAAATGTATAATTATCATGTTGGAATCTGTTTATGCAGAAACCTGAAGATGAAATTCTATTTAGGAAAGTTCTGTTTGATGCTGTACTATTGGTGGAGTACCCTTTCTTCTATTCAAATGCCAAATCCATTAAAAGCCTTACCTTGACCACATTGGTTGCTACTCATGAGGCTGTGGAATATTTTAGGTGTGAAGAATTAATTATTCTATTGTGCATATATTATTGTCTGGTTGCACTTTCAGGATGTAGTTTTATATAAATGTCTTAATGCAGGGGCCTCGGTGATCAGAACAGAGCTATCTCATACACAAGGGCATTTTCTGCATCTAGTATACCTTCACAAATAATTAAATTGGTTACGAGCCTGACTGGTTTGGATGAAAAAACGGGTAGAAGAAGCGGTTCCTCTCCAAGAGCTCTATTGAGTAAGTAGTAGATCTTGTACTTCTTTATGTCTCTAGGATTGCGGATGTGATATTCAATGCATTGAAACTAACATATTTCATTGTGTTTAATCTACTCTATAGGTTGGCTTCTAAGCCTTGAGAAACACGGGATTAGAATTTTCGAAGATGATATTTTAAAAAGCTATGCTAAGTTAGGACTTGATATTTCTCAAGGTGAGCAACCTGCAGATAACTTAGAAGGCAAGGTAGCAGATGATGACCTTTTTTATGTTGATAATAATGGGGAAGAGGGGAATACCGGTGAGAAGGATAAGCAGAATGAAGTAATTAGTTATGCATTCGTGGCTGCTGCCCAAACTATGAAGTTAACCGGAAATGGAAACCGAAAACGAAAGGGAAGAAACAATGCTAGGACTTCAGCTGCAAGTGATAGTTCAAGTGATGAGAGTGAAGTAGAGGATCCAGTTTCTGATTCAGATGCATAAGATGCAATGTTTTTTGCATTACATTATGCAATTGTTCTGTAAAATTTAAGGGTGGCATTTCTTATCCACTGCCTACTGCATACTAATTACAGAATTTTGAAGTGAACAACATTTTTTAACAAAGTTGGTTTTTATTTATCTAATTCTATGTGTATTATTTTCATTTAAGATTAAAACTTATTAACATGGGAATCAATGATGCATTAATGATGTAAAAAAAATCATGACCTTGTTGTCATATTGACAGTTAAAAGCTATGCTATCTTAAGTTATTCAAAATTTTCACCATTAAGTTATGCAATCTTCATTCTGGCTTTGATTCAAATGCTATGTATACCTCAAGTTGTAGGAAGCATGTCTTTAAAAATCAAAGGGTCCCTTTGGTTTATTGATTGCTCTCACCATGAATAACAATGGAATTTACAGATACAGTCCAACCATACCTTAATGACTTACTACAAATGAATGAAGGCAAATTTCTCTCTGTATTTATATTTTCACAAATCCCCAACCCCCTTTCTTTCTATGTACAACTCTCCATCCACTTCTATTTCCCTCTCAAACAGTAACAAATTATACAACAAAAAAGAGAAAGAAAGAACTGGTTTACATTACAAAGGTGTATATATATATGCATATATCTATACATCAACCTCGAAGTGAAAGACGCGTCTTTATAGGCTTGAGCTTCAATCCCATGCTTTCTGGAGAAAGGAGTTCAGGAGAGATGCAAGATGGGCTAAGAGGGTTGATTGGGATGTCACTTAAATAGCATGGCCTATACAAACCATAACCCATGAAAAAGTAATCCATTGGAATCACCATTGCATGTGGTTGTTCCTCTGTAACCATTGATCCACAAGCCTGAACCTGCCATATAAAGCAATATATGATATCATGCAAATCTAGATAAAGCAATATATGATAACAACCGCGCTAAAAATATTGTTTAAGGAAGAGCAAATGGAAAGTTTGTCTTGAAAATGATGTTTTAACTTATCGAGAAATGTCGGACTTAGTTTCGAAACATCTAAGAATGTTTTTGAATGTGGTTGAAAACATGTCCGAAACCAAACACTACCTTGATTATACTTTCTTGTTAGTTACATACATGTAAATCATTGTTTACATTTTACACTACATACCTCAACCAATGCACTATATCTCCTATCAAGTTTTGAAATCATGTGAAGAGCCTCCAAATGGAAAGGAGAACTGTCCCCAACAAATATAAGTGTTCGGCATTTTAACCGCTTCAGTCCTTCTGTTATATCGCGTCTTCTGCAAACAAAGTTAGAGCATATCAATATGCTGATATACACAAATTAAATATGGTGAAGTAAGTATATAGTAGATCTTACTGATTAATAGCGTGAAGAAACCGTAAAACATTAACGCCCTTTCTCTCATCCAGCAACTGGGAAAAGAAACAAGAAAAAGGAAATAACAATCGCATTTCAGCTGCAGGGCAGTACAGAAAGACGGCGAAGAAACTAAATAAGCTTAGCACTGACTTTTCTGCAAGCTTGAACTATCTCTGATTCTGGAACTTCGGCATTACCACGAACTTCCTGTTAAAATTGACTAGTAAAACTCGTAACATATCATCATATGAAAGAGATAATACAAGAGAGATATTAAGATTCATTGCATTACAATACCTTGCTGAAGTACCGCTGAAGCAAACACTCCTTCACCAAGCCACATACACCGTAGTAATATAACAAATTTGACATCACCTGAAAATTAATTACAAGCAGTTTTAGGCAATGTTATCAAATTAGAGACATCGTAAATGGAGTAGTCAGCAGGTGTTTGAAAGAAACCTTGTTAAGAATCCATTCAGTCCAAGAAGGAGCTTTGCACAAAGGAGATACAAGTATTAAACCAAGAACACGCTCCCTATATTTAATCTGCAACAAAGTACAAAGAAGAACAAATCAATAAGATTGACTTTATATTACAAGTACTAAGCATTGGTTAAACTGAGGAAACATACTGCGAATAAAGAAAGGATGTAAGCACCAGCCGTTACTCCCATACACATAACCGCACCAAGCCTGGACAAGGAAATAGTTCATGCTATATATCATATACATTAAATTTTTTGCTCAAAATACGTAGTGCCTTCTACATATTGGTTGAGTGTTCAAATAAAATAAAAGCTAAGGTAAACATTAAAAAATATTGACAAAAAGTAATTATATAGTAATTACCTAAAATAGTTGAGAATCTCAATTATTTGATCTGCTAAGTCTTCGAGGGAAGGGATGGAGTCATCAGGACAAATTGCAGCAGCTCCTAACTGCAAGAACTCTTGTGGAATTTCCGGTGAAACTATATGAATAATAATGTTCAGCCTAATGCAACAAAAAATTACATTCAAGTCCATCAAGTTACAAACCTCATGCCCAGGAGGACTGATATGATATATGCAAAAGTTGTGGAGCAGCAAAGAAGCAGCCTCCGGACAAAAGAATAATCCTTGGAAACACGACACATCTGTCGCATTCATAGAAGTAAAGGAATGTCTCAGATTTTCAGATTAGACTAAGCAAATGAGTTAAAACATAAACAATTACACATACAGTAATGTATTCAGGAAGAACTAAGCAATAAATTCTACAACAGCATGAAACAATTTCAGAATCTGGACATTTAAAACAAGTAGTTAGCTATAAGAAAATGTATTTTTCGACTATACTTACGATTTAGTGCTAAATCTGGGTAAGTGATTAGAGCTGGTTTGTCTTGATCCCCATAGACTATGACACAAACAGAACCACAACCAGTCCGAATGTGATGTTCCTGAAATAATAATCCAAAATAAGTGCAAAACAGAAACAGTAAAAAATAAAAATAACCGTAGAGAGAAAGTGTGACAAAAAGCACACAAACAATATATAGCTAAGGGTCTCAAAGACTGTAATGCACTTGGAAAGAATCAAGGTGACAGAAAAGCCAAAGCACAAAGGATCCAATTCCTTCAAAGCAATGAACATCATCATATATGAAATAGGAGAAAAAATGACATGGACCCCACCTAAAAACCCAAAAAAGAAGAAGAACAAAAGGAAAAGGAAAACAACAAAGTATGATAGGAAAAATATTAATATTATAAAAATTCCTACATCATCTAAACCTATATTTCAACATTTCATGATATACAAAGAGACAATGGTATAGGAAGCTATAACAAAAGATTAAGGCTTTGTTTTGGATAATTCATGCAGAGAAGAATGGAATTGTATATAATGAAACTCGAAAACAATGATCAAATGAAAAACCAAGAGGACAAGGAGAACCAAAGATGGGAAAACAATCAAATAGCTTAACGTATAAAAGGTGAAAGGACATTCAACACTTGACATATCAGGAATGCCCACATCAAAAATTGCCATTTAAAAATGCTCAGAACCCAAAAAATGATGTTTTGATTCAATTCAAAGGAAAAACAAACGGAAAAAACAAGCCATGCCCATGAATTTATGACAATCAAATAAGCCAAGTAAAAAAAACGGTAGTTGATGTATTCTATTTCTGGAAAGCACCCCATGTTGTGAAAACATGTGAAGGTGGATGGATTTGTATAAAGATGGAAACTTGGAAAGAAATGAGGAAAAGGGGTTGAAACCTTTCCACCGAGATAGATCTTCTCCATGTTCAGTGAAACAGATTCAGCCATGGATGTAGCTATGTTCTTTCTTTCTTTCTTTTTATGTTGGGTTGGGTCAAACAAACGAGAATCATGTGTTATTATATATATAGAGAGAGAGATAGGAAGAGGAAGAAGAAGATGGTGGTAGTTTCTCTGTTTCACTGTTGACACCATTGAATGGAATGGGACCCATTATTTTTTGTTTGACTCAAGCTAATTATTCTCTCTTATGCACCATTTGCAAGTTAAGTTTCTAAAAAAGATGGAGGAGAATTAGAATGGTTGAGAAACATGAGTGAGATACATCAAAATCATTGTATTTCGTAAAATTGAGGTTAGGATGAGGAGTAAGTTTTTAGAGTAAGTGGATCATTTCCTCCGAGAATTATATTTGTGTATACTTCTCATAAAATTTATTACTTTAAAGTTTAATTTATCGGTAGATATTTATGTTAAAAATCAACTCATAAACAAATTATTTATAAGTCTTATATACACGTAATAAGTTGCTAATTGGATGTCCTATTCTCATAGGACTTATTGAAAGAGAGAATTAGAATAATTTAGACATTTTTTCTAATCATTCATGATTACTAAATAAAAAACTAAAAATGACTATGGATTTTTCTAATACAACCTTATGGTGTATTTTAATTTATAAAAAAGTAAGTTGATATTGACATTCAATCTACTTGTAAACATTAAAACATTAATTACATAAATAATTATGTGTCTGTTACTTTTCAATGTGAACTTACTATTTTTTTAATTAAATTAATATATTTTCTGAGATACATATTAAAAAATTCTTGCTTAGTTTATTACCCAATAAACCTTTCATACTATCAAAAAAAATTATTATGAGTGATTATATAAAAGAATGTCTGAGTTCTAGTAAAATGGTTTGTAGAGGGTTATGTTTTAATTTGAGTATCCTAACAAAAAATGTAAAATTATAATTGAAGTACATTTCTCAGCACATATTTAAAAATTACTCATGTCAATATATTTATAAAATATATATCACAATGTGAGTCAGAACTATATGAAAGATAATCTAAATTTTTCTCAATTAACTTTAGGTGATGACCAAGTAAGACCATCCAAGTCTTGAAACTTGTATAGTTCTATATGAAGATTGAAGAGGGGTCTTAGAAGTTAAACAATAAATAAATAAAATGAAATGTAGGTTGCTTGCCTTTTATTTGACTCCATTCATTAATCATGCCATTCTAATCATGCTTTTTTTCTTTTCTTTTCAAAAGAAAATTGATGGATCAATATATTTCTCACACCTTTACCAAACCATTATATTTAATTTGAAAGCAAAACCAATTCCCTAGACAAAATATTTGCATTAATGTTAAGAAAGGTGACTAATGTAATTTGATAAGTAACATACTGCTTTTCAACATTCTATATATAGTCTAGCTAACTCCAAATTGATTAAAGAAAATGTTCCTTAAAATGAACATTGTAAAGTTATTTTAAACGTGGTGGTTATTAAAGATATGGGTCGTCATAAAAAAGTGTTTGATGTGTGAAAGTAAAGAGACAAAAGTCCTTTATTTTAATTAATTTTGAGTTGGTGGTTTTTGTCAATCAATGTGACTAATCACCCCATAAAATGATGGTTCCTTGTTTAGATAGAGATTTGGCAATGACATGTTCAATCTACAATATACACCATTTTCTATTTCATCCTTCCTTGTCTACTAATCACACAATTTCACTTAATTATTGTCATCAATTTAAGCTACCTACTAATTGCATATGAAGACGTTAGTCTAGATGTATAAAATTCTGCTAGATACTCAAAATGACTTTGATTCCTATGAGCGACACTTTTAGGCGAGGTAATGATGCATCCCGAAAGGGATTAGTTACTTAACCAAAAGCTGAGAGAATACCTTAGTAGTACCCAAAAGGATACTCCCGAAGCGGGACAATTTCAGTGAAAAGGATTAGTGTTTAAAATTATATGGATGATGTAGAAAAGTAGTCATATTCCATCAAAAGGATGTACTAGCCATCTAAATTCTAGGCTATTTCAATAAGAGAATGCTTTATAGCCATGATGAATATTATGCAGCATGCCAAATATTGTTAGATGGAAATTTGCCACAATTTTCCATTATTAGTAGCTTAACAAACTTACAACAAATAGAAACTACAAAGGTCAATTCATATAAGGAAAAAAATTTCTTTGACCTCTCTGACTATGAATTTAAGCCTTATACATTTTGGCAGCAAATAAGAAACAATACAGTAGTATAGCATCAGAATATCTACACTTGAGTACTTTAGTACAAACCCTACCAATAATCACCACAGGAGCATTTGCCATCTCTGAAATGATGGAAGCGCTTGTTATCCCGAACAATGAGCTCCCTACCAACAATCTTTGACATAATTTTGATTGCATTGTGACAATCCCCGCAGATACGCAGATTCTTGATGATCCTAAGCGTGGTCCTCGGGGGAGTGCTTATGAGACCGTAAGCAATCGCTAAACGTTCGCTATGATACTGCAAGGCCTTCTCTTTTTCCTCCTCATCGATGTCATGGAGAACGTATCGTGTATCTGGCACATAACCTGCTTCCCTCAGCTGCCCACCCAAACCTTTCAATTTCTCATTAGCCTCTTCTTTATAGCGGGCATTATACCGATACTCGGTCACTCTATTCTTCTCCTCTATCATGTTAACTGCAGCCTGCTTCTTTCTTGGAGGAGCTCGCAATATACCAGCAGTGGCTTTTGAAGGATCAAGACTAGCTAACAACTCCTCAACATGATCCTCAAGATCTATATCACCATGAATTCGGGCGAAAATTCGAAGAGCCTCCCAAACCTCAACTCGAGGCTCAATTGACATTTTCTCAATGAACTCCTTAGCTTCATTCAAGTGACCAGCAAACCCGAGAATATTAATAACTTCCAAGTAGTGCTCCATGCTAGGAACAACACCGTGCTCCTTCATGGATTCAAAGTGCACGAAACCTTCTTCGACAGCTTCCGCCCTGGCACATGCAGCGAAAACCAACTCAAAAGTTTCACCATTAGGCCTTAACCCTGCCTGCTGCATCTGCTGAAAAACCAACAAACCATCATCACCAACACCATTCAATGTGTATCCATTAATCATCAAGTGCCATGAACTGATATTTCTCTTCGGCATTCTATCGAACACTCTTCGCGCATCCTTCATCCTCCCACATATTCCATACATTCCAATCAATCTGTTGTTCAATTCAATATCCCCTCTAAAATCTGACCTTCTCAAAAACTCATGAACCCTTTTCCCTAATTCAAACGACTTTTCATTCTGACATAACATCAAAAGAGCAAGGTAAACATTATAATCAGCAACAACACCTTGAGCCATGAGTTCCAATACTTGATTGATATTACCCTCTTGACACAACCTCATCAAGTCAAATTGGGGGTTTTGAATTTGATCATCAAGTTTGGGTTTTGGTTTGTTGGGTTGGTTATCTTTGCGTAAAGGTGGTGACTTGTGAGTGGAACGACCATTATTGGTGCCGTTTCGACGGGGATGAAGGGTGCTAGGGTTTTGTGCGTTGGGAACAGCGTAGGTGGAGAATGGTGAGGAAGAAGGGTTTGAGAGGGTAAAAGGGTAATTGAAGGGCTTCAGAGAGAGTTGAGGAGAGTGCAATGTGTTCATTGTGGATATGAGAGAAGCCATTGATGATGTCTGAATTTGGAGCTCCATATCAAACAATTCCTAAAATATCTAGTACCAAATCAAACGGATAAAATAAATATATATTGAAACTTAGTAGATAAAATTACGAGGAAAAAATGAATACACGATTATTTATATGAGTAATAAAAATAAATTATGGATGATATAAAAAAAAGAATGTTTTGATATTTTAATTTAGATGTTTTTACTATTGAAGATGAGAAAGAATTCATTTACTCTGAATCTTAACCATCCATTCTAGAGAAATTTAATAGTTTGAATTAGCAATTAGATCTAAACTATTGAATTTTCTTAGAATTGATGGTGAGATTCAGAGTAAATGGATTCCCTCTTATTAAAGATTAGATGATATAGAGATTGAGATATCACATCTTTGAGGTAGAGTAGAGAAGTAGGATAAGGATAAAACACTCTTATTTGGATGATTGTGATCTTGTTCTTGTTAAATTGTCCTTCATGAGTTATGGCAAATATTGTGTTATTATCGAAAAATAACATTGCAAACACATAAATAATTTTGTCCTATATATATAAACATGAGTTGTTGTCCTAAACACTTTCTAAGTAACTCAAACTGAGACTTATCCTTGTGCAAACAGCTACAATGAAAATATTCATCAGGTTGGTTTTGGACTAAAGTAAAGAGTTAAGTATGAAAACCCAATTTGGCTCTAATAATGAATTGGATTCCATTTCTGAATGTTGTTACTTTTATAGGTAAAGGAGAATTTTTTCTTACTAATAACAACTCTTAACTGAAATAACATAAAATGGCTCCCAAAATCAACTGTCACAACTACTAGTGAATAATTAACTTAATCAACATGTAATCTGTATTAATAAACATGTAATCTGTAATATATTTTATGGTATAACAATAATGTGAAACATCCACCTACATTATTATTTTGAATATTTATTTCCTTGCTCATGTGGATACGAGAGAGTTAGTATCCTCCTAAATCCTTTCTTCAATGAACAAGGGCTCTCATGCAAACAGATTCATCCTTCAAGGAAAACACAGCATTTCATTTATGCCTCGTCTCTCGGCATTTTTATTAGCTTCAGCAGGTTGCCTACAGAATTGAAAGGTGCTGAGTTATCTGCTAAGTTATGGAATTTGGAGCTTCAACAATTCCGATATATATTTGAATCCGAGTTTTATTTTCTGGTTTATTCACAGCACTTGTCTTCTGCCAGGATCTGGCATTGATTATCACATTCAGAAGGCACAGTTTGAAGAAATTGTGCATTGCCAATTAACATTGATGATTTCTATGAACGGATGCACGATTTCTCTTCCCTTTATGTTCAAGGCACCTTTTTCTTCCTTTAACTGGTTGTCTGCTACAAATGGAGCCATCATCCAAGATGATTCCACATATATGTGTGTTACTTATACTCTCATCAGCAGGAATCTCCATCACTTTTTGTGGAGGGTCTTGAACATCATGGCCAACATGTTCTCTGTAGCGATTTCCCTTTGTTTGACAAAACTCATTAGGTCCTAGTACCACAGTACTTTCCGATTTGGGTATTGTTTTGGCACTGGATGTGTTTATTCTCATTCCTTTATGCTCAAGGCATCTTTTTCTCCCTTTAACTGGTTGTCTGCTACAAGTGGAGCCATCATCTAAGATGATTCCACATATATTTGTGTTACTTATACTCTCATCAGCAGGATTCTCAACCACTTTTTGTGCCGGGTCTTGAATATCATGGCCAACATGTTGGTCTCTGTAGTGATTAACCTTTGTTTGACAAATCTCATTAGGTTCTAGTACCACAGCGCTTTCCCACTTCGGTGCCCTGATTGTTTTGGCATTGGATGTCTTTGTTCTCATTCCTTTGTGCTCAGGACACCTCTTTCTTGTTTCAGCTGGTGGCCTTGTACAAACAGAACCATCACCCAAGGCCACTCCACAAATTTTATGATCATTCTTCTGAATGCCTTCACTGGTATCCTGAACTATCCTTGGACGCGATCTGCTAAATTTGAAGACTCGAGATAGGAAATTATAGCCGCCATTGTCTTCATCTGATTTGTTGTCATCTGTAAGAGGCAACTTGCTTGATTTAATTCTGATACCAACTTTTCTCTCAGTGAAAGGTAGAAGCACTTTGGCCAAATCTGAAAATGTTCTAGTGCCAGAAGCAATTTTGTTGAGCTTTTGAAGAATATCATCAGGTCGCCGAGTACCATTATTGCTTGTGTTCCAAGCATAATCAAATGTACAGAGCAGCTGATCTTCTGTTCGGATGGCATCTTCCTTCTTTTCCATCTGTTCAACAAACATCATTGCAAAAGTTTATAAAATTCGTATTTTAATATATCTACTCTGTAAGAAGCAAATGTGCATTTCTTCAATCTACTGTACTGAATTTCACAGAAAAGCAAAACTTCATTCAACTGCAGAATTCTTGAATAATATTTCTAATTACCTAGAATTTTCATCAGAGACACTAGAAATAAACATAACTAGGAATTCTCATTAGAGACCCCATTATACCACTTGAGCTATGGCCTATTGTTCATGCTGATAAATTATGTCAATTTAATTATGAGCACAATATTGGCAATGTTTTGCTGGTAAATTGTACATTGGCAATTTTCAACTTTGAAGAATGGGGACCATGGCCCCACTCCATGAAGTTCCCTGTCTACTGCAGCAGTAAATTGTATTTGATTGTATGATTATATGATTACCAAAAAAAGAATCTTTCATTTACTACAAGTAAGAAAAATCTCACTTGTATCTAATGGAGTCTAGATGCAGTACTGAATTAAATTTTATTTTAAAAATGATGACCATCAGCGAGTGAAATGGACAATAAACTGAGAGTATCTACAAGCAATAAAGGTTGTTGCATTGTGATTTAGATGTTATATAATGGAATCCTGAAAATAACATATTTTTGCCTCACATGATATGGCTGCAATATTGCAATGATGTTTGCATTACACCGTAATTATAGTGTGACACCAAATCACAATGATGTAGCTACCTCCCGGTCAATGCAATCACATCTGACCACATCAAATTCAAAAATCTTTTTTTAATCACAAAAAAATGACACCACAACAACCACAAAATCACAATTGTTACAAACTTTGGGAATATATCACCTCATATCAGTAATCAGTGTATCAAGTTGCGGACCGCATCACGCGATGCGACTGCAATATTGCGGTTGTGGTGACCGCTACAACCGCATCACACCGCAATTACGGTGTGATCCTGATTCACAATGATGCGACCGCAACAGGCCGCGATGTAACCGCATCAGACCGCATTTGGGACGCATCGAGCCACAAAACGGAACCGCATCAGACCACATCGATGTCAAAAATATGTTTTTTCTCACAAAATAACTCACACCGCAATGGCCGCAATCCGCATCACAACGGTCACAATAACCGCAATCGCTATCGCGACCGCAACCACAATTTAAAACACGGTTAGTAAATGCTAACAGACTAACACTGTTTATAATCAATAAACATGTATATATTTTGAATAAGCAAATAATTATTTGATTCCCAATTTACCCTTATTAATGTGTCATAGTATAATTGGATTAAAAGTGTGTTTACAAAATTGCAGCAAAACTTACAGGAGCCCATCTATAAAGGATAGGGTAGCCAAGTGAAAAAATGTGATTAAAGAATGGAGTACCATCACCATTCACCAAATGTGCTCCATTTCTACCATAACGTTGTAATCTTCCTCTCACATTATCAGCTTGTCCAATATACACTACAACTATACTATGATTTTGATCAGGGGCAAATTTGTAATTTTGACGTCTCAATCCACTACTCCACACACCTATACCAAGCTCATATACTCCTGCACCTGAATTCTGAGGCAGATTATGAATCATGTATCTTCTACATCCTTCTTTTCCTTCACAATATTCTTCCCAATCACTTGGTCCAATCAGAATCTGAAAAATATGAGTTCTGATTATTATATAAGAATATAATGTATGAACTATGAAGTGTTGATGTTACCTTCCATGGAGAAAAGTTAGAATCATGTTTAGTGCGGTTGAATTGTTCTCTCTTCAATCTATGTTCTGTCATGTTTCTTCTGCTACCATTACTCACAATTCATCACACACACATTTTTCTTTCTCTCAAATGACCGTTGTATGTAATTAATGTTACATTCCATCTCTTACTTTATATCTTATTCTATCACTAATATGTCATTTGCAATTTAAATACATTTTTTCGAACAATCATAAATAATAAATAATGACATAAGGAATGATACATTTTATAAGACAACGTATTTACTCCCGAAGGATAGGTATTATGGGATGGGGATCACTTGTCAAACATGATGTCTTCAATCATGTCTCGTACCACTTATATCTAAACACGTGGATTTAATAATATTATTTTTATAAAATAAAATAAAAAATAAAGTGGTACATGATTCTCCTTAAACAATGTCTCGGGTTCGAGTCTCGTAGATGAAAAATATCCACTAGAAGAGTTAGTCTTACGTACTTGTAGATATTTCTGGCTCGGACATAATGCATCCAGTATAAGATACATATGGGAAACAAAAAAAGAGTGATTGAGGGAAATAGAAACAGAAACTCTAAGGGCTAGATATCATTCCATGTATCATGATGCTTGTTCTTACTCATAAATTATTAGTATGAAGAGTGTTAAATCTATACAATGATCGTAAAATTATATATATTTATGCACTTTATCATCTACCATTTATTTAGAATATTTTTTTGAAAAGTTAACACTGATTAAATATCAATGGTGTATGATACCCTAACGATATATAAAGCTCATACACTTACTGTTAGTGAATACATTTTTTTTTCTTTTACTCATTGTGAAGAGACAAATATTTGTATCATTTATTTTCTACCATATATAATTTTTTTATTGTGTCCCTCCAAAATTCATACAGGTCAATTTCAGAAGCTAGCCTTTTTCCAATGCTTAAGAGTTAAGATTCAGGAACTCATTTTTTTATTTTATTTTTTTCATTCAAGTTTCCACGGGAATTTTCTATTTAATAACAAAATCTTTATATATATATATAAATATATATAATAGAGATGAAATATCCAACATTATGTTTATAAAATTTAACTATTTATCAATGTGGTGGACATTATTCGTAAACGTCAACCCAATTACAGCTAGGTCTCGTTGAAAAGTCTTTGTTTTTTTTAATTTATATTTATTATATGGAATTGTTTTAATTTGGAAAATCTTAACGAGTTCAAAGAATTTTGTCTAGATTAGCTTTATACTATTATGGTATGGAACAATGTTGATTTAAATTTTAAAGTAGAACAATGAATTTATTTAGTAAATACTATTTTATGAGGCTTAAGTTTTAAATTTATATCTTGATTTGAATGTACCCTTTTCCATAATATCATTTTAAATATAAGTAAAAAATTAATAAGAGGTTGATCTTATAGCGTACGGCTTTATTTGATCTCCCAATAAACCAAAATATCGATGCTCGAATCTTATGAATAACATTTGTTGGATGGAACAGTCATACATCCCAAAATTGATTAGTTTATTATTAATAAAATAAGTAAATACCCTTGATTATACCAAAAAGATATATTTTGAATTATTTAGCAGGTTAAAATATTAAGAAATGATTTCTTTTTCCATAAAATGAATATTTACATGGAAAATGAAGTAAATTAAGGATAAATGAAGATTATACTCTCTTTTTTATGACAAAATATTGAAATTCTTTAGCAACAAACTTTGGTTAACACAAAATAATGGCTGCTGTGTAGTCCTAATCTACATAAAAAAACTAACTTCTGAGTCCCACAGTTTCTGAATTATGTTGGAATGTTACATCATGAATTTTGGCTTTTCACACAGAATTCTTAACTTTATAGAGACATAATATAATATGTGTGACCACAAGCAAGAATATTCCAAGTTATCCAACGTATTTTACCATATTTTCCAAATAGAAACCAACATATTTTAACCAATGGATAAAGTTATTCACTTATTCTAAGGTAGACTTTCCTCTAAACCAAAAATATAAAAATCAGGTCGTTGATTAGTAATATATTTATTGTGTATAAATTTTTACCCGACATTATATAGATATTAAACTCTATCGATTATTGTTGCCCTCCATCAACATAGTACTTGTTTAGCTGGCTTATTGCATCACCCAAAGTAAACTATATTAGACATATGGTGTATGTAAATAAGCTAAACTATTTGTCAATTAATTCAACTTGACTTGACAAAATGCTAAATCAAGCTTGAGTGTTTGGATTTGCTCCTTATTTACACAGTAATCATACCTACTTCACAGGAACCACGGTTATTGTTTTTAAAGTTGTTCTTAACGGAATAAGAATATTCTTACTTTGTTCTCCACTATGTCATTTTTATTTTCTGACTTTTGTTTGTATTCGGTTGTTCTTAACCAAATGAAAGTAAGGAGAGAAGTAAATGTTGTTGAAAAAGGCAGATGTTGTGGAACCCAAATAAAAATAAAAATGATGTTTGCTATTGTGGAAAAAAAAGTATATATTATTCTTATTTCACGTAGAGTTATAATAAATTATAAAATAATACGTGAGATCCAAATAGTAATGAAAATGGTGTTATCTATCGGAGATGCTCTAATAATCAATTGTGCATGGCTTTTGGTAATTCTATTTGAATGGATTATGCAAGGTTCTACTCGTTAAATATAGAGTTAATTACACTAACTCCTAAGTTTTAGTGAAATTATACGAAACACCCCTCACTCTTTTATACCTACACAAACCTCCCTTAGTTTTTATACTTTCATTACACTTACACTGACCACCTCTGCATGAGAAATAAGTGTAATGTTTTAAACAAAAAAATGTGATAAATGCAATTAAGTTAAACAAAACATGGTAAATTGTGAGGAAAAATCTAAATAATATACAAATTAATGTATTTTTATTATTTTTTGTTACAAAATGCATCAACAATTCTGAAAAGATATTGTTTAAATCGCTCTTATACTCTATCATAACGAACCAAAAATAATAAAGAGGTATGAACTCATATATTATTTGGACTTGTCTCCACAATATATCATGTTTTGTTTAACTTAATTGTATTTATCACATTTTTTCTCATACAGGGATTTGCGTAGGGATAAAAAAGTGAGGGATGTTTTGTGTAATTTCACTAAAACTAAAACCATGGATGTCAATGTAATTTAGTATTAAATATACCCACTTCAAACTTTCCCAATTGTGCCACATTTTGAGTGGAGATTGAGCCATTGAGAGGAGATGCAATTCATAGTTGGACCTTTCAAACAATGCCTTGTGATTCACAATAGAATGGTATATAAAATTTGCATGCTATTAATGCCACATTATACCAGAGTAATTTCTAAGTAAATTCTGTGTAATAACTTGCTTAAAACAGTAGCTACTACTTTTAATATTCATTTCCATTGGTTTAAGTGACTGACACACATCACATTACACACACAAAGCACAGTACCATGTTGCTCTCTTCTTAATTCTTGGTACTTGTTACCTTAACATTCTCACATTGTTCTTTCTTATTCTATTGATGTGATTTAAATATTTGTAAGACTATTTATCTTATCGTCAATTAGTTTTGAGATAAAACCTTAAATAGAATTGAACAAAATTCAGTAATTAAATGTTCATTTGTATGTAAGAAACTCATTGCTTTTGTAACAAAAAAAGAACCTTGCTTTCTGAGAATGTTGTCAGTGTCTATAATGCAAAGTTGCAATCTTTTGGTAATTGAGAATGTGGAATTGATTAGTGATTTCCTTGTCTAGTTGAGAACTTGAGAGATGAGTTGCCAAAAGGGTCTTTGTGGAGAGAAGGGTTCCTCTGATTATATGAGTGGCAAGGTGGTGGTGGTTGCATTCAAAGCTTGTAGAGAAATTTCAAAGACTGCTTTGGTTTGGGCTTTGACTCATGTTGCTCAAAATGGAGATTGCATTAAGCTATTGGTTCTCATTCCTGCTATATGCTCATGTATCTTATCTCTGCCCTGGATTTTGATTAATTTCTATGTTCACTTTATTGCTTGTTTTTATTTTTGGTTCTGATTTTTTCTTAATCATGTGATATGTTTGTTATATAAGACTTTGTTGGGTTTATTCAAGTGTGAAGTCTCACATTGGATATGAGGGATGAATGAAATAGTTTAAAAGTCAAAAAGACCATGAAATCATTGCGTTAAGGTTTTGGTTCAACAAGTGATGTCTCACTTGTAACTTTTCATTGTTCTCATAGCTTGGAAACAATGGGACTCCTCGGTAGTTGGAGGCTCCGATCCGGTCCAACAGACTTACTGGAAATGCTTCACATCTTGCATTTTAATTAAGGAGGGTTTGTAGTTGTACCATGCAGCTTTCTATGTTCTAATCTGCATATTTAGAATCTTGCACTGCATGGTCCTGATTTTTTTCTTAATCATATGATATGTTTATGATTGTCTGTAATATATACATGTTCAGGCAAGAGGATATGGGGCCTTTCGAGATTCGCTACTGATTGTACCACTGGTCATTGGATATCCGGTGTAGGAACTGCTTCGGATCAGAAAGAACTTGTTGCAAATTCATGTTCTCAAATGGTGCTTCAACTTCATGATTTTTATGATCCAGAGAAGGTTAGAACATAATAACTTTTAAATGCATGTTCATTTTTGCCTTTCTAATCTGCCAAATATTTGAACAGATAAAGATCAGAGTAAAGATTCTTTCAGGTTCTTCATGTGGAGCAGTGGCTGCTGAGGCTAAGAAAGTCCAATCAAGCTGGGTTATACTAGACAAGTACGAAATATGAACACTTTTAGTTTCTTCACATGAATGTTAGAGAAACTAAGGTATCTCCTTTATGAGTTTGTGGACTAAAAAACAATTATTCATTGTTCCAACCATTACAGAAAATTGAAACATGAAAAGAAATATTGTATGGAAGAGCTGCGTTGCAATATCGTAATTATGGAGCGATCTCGGCCTAAGGTGCTAAGACTAAATTTGATAAGTTCAACAAATACGGAAATTAAATTGGGTTGCCCGTTGCCATCAAAGCTGAATGCATATTCAAGAAACTTGAAGGAAAAGTCTGAACATCAAGATATGATTAGAGGCCGAGTTGTTACTGCTGTTAGTAGTCCTGAACAAGGGTCAACCTTGACTGCTACTGAAATTGGAACATCATCAGTATGGAGCTCCGAAATCGGTGCTTCTCCATTTTCTCACTATGATAATTATGAAAGAAGAATGAGAGGTTTTCCCTTTATTCATGAGGAAAGTGAATCTGATTCAGAGTGTGAGGGTATGAGTTTTTCATCCAAAAGTTCATATTTCCAGCCATGGGTTACAAATGCAATTTCGAAACAAGAAGACAGTGTTATGCTTAAGTCCAGTGATAAGGCTTTGGTTTCTACCTATGAAACATTGCTTAAAAGATTATCAAAGTTGGATCAAGATCCTGATTTATTAGGCCTTAAACTTAATTCCAAACTTGATGTAAACTTAAGCAGAAGTGTTAGAGAGGCAATTTCACTAACCCGAAATGCCCCTCTTGGTCCTCCTCCATTGTGCACTATATGTCAGCACAAGGCACCTATATTTGGGAACCCTCCAAGATGGTTTACATTTTCTGAGTTGCAACTTGCCACTAGTGGATTTTCGCATGCAAATTTCTTGGCTGGAGGTGGGTTTGGTTCCGTACATCGTGGTGTTCTACCTGATGGGCAGATCATTGCTGTGAAGCAGTATAAATTATCTAGTACTCAAGGTGATATAGAATTTTGCTCAGAAGTGGAGATCTTAAGTTGTGCACAACACCGTAATGTTGTGATGCTAATTGGATTTTGTGTGGAGGATGGAAGAAGACTGCTAGTTTATGAATATATCTGCAATGGATCTTTATATTCTCTTCTTCATGGTAAATCATTTTGAATCTTACATATCTTACAATAAAGTAGTACAGTTAGTGCAAATTGATATTTTCTATTCTTTATTTTCATTTTCAGTTTTAGCATACTAAATGTCTTAGTAGGTGCAATCACCTGACAAGTTCACTACAATTACATTAAAGCCAATTTGGTGCTGAATAATGTTTTATTAGGCGAAATCATATGATATGTGTTAGCATACTAAAATTCATGGATTTTTCATTAGTAAAGGCCTCCTCTCCAATGATGTTAGAGCTGCTAACCCTTGTTCGTAATTTCTCCCATCAATTTATGTATTATATTCAACGGCGAAATAAGAAAAGCTCGATTGGGAATTGCAGGACAGAAGAAGAATGCGTTGGAATGGTCTGCACGTCAAAAAATAGCAGTGGGAGCAGCTCGTGGTCTGAGATACCTTCATGAAGAGTGTAGAGTGGGTTGCATTGTGCACCGTGATATGCGGCCTAACAACATTCTCCTCACTCATGATTTTGAAGCATTAGTGCGTCTTCTTTTATTTTAAACTGCAACTATGTTTTCATTATAGGCTTTATATTCTTTTCAGTGCAACTGATGACTTCAATTTAGTTCTTTTTGCATTTGTTGTTCCTACTAGACTTAGAGTCCTTAGTATCCATGCTTCATGTATAAAGGTAATCCCACATGTGCATGATCATGTTTTCGGGTAAAGTTCAATAAATGAAATGTTCAACTAATTGCAACCAATGGATTGCAGGTGGGAGATTTTGGACTTGCTAGATGGCAGCCGAATGGAGTAGAAACCAGAGTGATAGGAACATTCGGGTAAGGAAAATGTTCGACAAACACTATTTTCCCTTGCACCCTTTTACACATTACTTGTTTAGATAAAACACTATGCAAGAAGGGTGTGATGTGTGAAAATCATTATTGCCTTTTTCTTCTAATTAGTTTTAGAAATTATTGATTGAAACTTAGCTCTTGCATAGGTCTTTGGCACCAGAATATACTCAAAGTGGTGAAATCACGGAGAAAGCAGATGTGTATTCCTTTGGCATAGTATTACTAGAGCTTATCACCGGAAGGAACACTATGGATATAAACAGGCCTAAAGGCCAGCAATGCCTCCATGAATGGGTAATACTTTTAAGATTATTGATTATATCTTCAAATATTTAATCTATATTGAATTCACCTCTGATAAGAATACTATAATAGAGTAATTACATCCCTTAATACTAATCAGTTTACAATTATTTGTCCATGTCTGCTTATGGTTCAAATATTTCGATAGGCACGACCATTGCTTAAAGGGCATGCCATACATGAATTGGTTGATCCTGTTATAAGAAACTGCTACGATGATCACGAGGTTCATCGTATGCTGCAATGTTCATCGCTGTGCATCCATAAGGATCCTCGTCTAAGGCCTCGAATGTCTCAGGTTGGAAAATAAGTCATGTGTTTTTATATTCACTTGTATTACTTTGGTATGTTTGCCATATATTATATGAATTCAACTTTCTTTTGGTCTCAAACTTGGATTTTGAAAAGGATATGGAGTTCTTAGTTATCAAATAGAAAGGTGAAGTAGCTAGGAAATATCTCAAATTCTCTCAATTGAGCACATACATTTTCACAATGAATTTGGTGTACATTCCAGTTCCACACAAATACTAAGTTGGACAAGTCTTTTACCTTCAAAACTCTCATTGCATCAAGTATCTTCCGAATTTCGGTTATCAATGCATTTCTAAAGAGTCTAATATGATTTGTCACCACATCCCTGTTTAGAAACACTAATCTCCAATGTTGTTTTTCATCTTTGCCTCATTCTTTATGATATACATTCTCATATAGGCGCTTCGGATTCTGGAAGGTGACATTCTCTTGTGAATTGTGATTGCTTATCAAAGTTCAATGCAATGCAAAAGCATCAAGGATACCAAGAAGTTTGTGAATTGTCTTAAAAGCATTATGCCTTGTGAGGAATTGAGAACAACCTCTTACTGATTCTCAAGAGTTTTTATGTGCAAAATATATAAGTTTATAGCTTATTGGATTAAGATTTCCAAGAAATTCAAGCCTTACCAATAGTTTGATTTCTCTTGAATTTTCTAAAGGGGTATCAAGTTTTACTTGAATACTTGTAGATGAGTTTCCTTCAAGGGAGAGCATAGTTTAATGAAATTAGAATTCCTATATTAATTGGTTCAGTGTACAGAAAAGTATTCCAGATTTTCTATGAAAATTTCATAGAAAATGCTATCAATTGAAGTTTTCATTCTTTATCACAATAACACAATTCTTTCTCTTAAAGTCTGTATCCTTATTCACTTTAAAATCAAAATAAAACAAAAACTCTATCTAGAGAATTTCTTTAGGGGATGAAAATACTATTTTTTTTAAAGTTTGTTAGTGAATTAGAGACTTGAATGCAAAATGCAAAATACAAAATCCTTTGTTTCTTGGTCTTTTTGTTACAAAAGAAGATGAAATATTCAACTTTTTCCCCCCTTCTTTTCATAAGTTTTTCTTACCAAAACTGAAACTATACATATATGATATTTACATTGTAGACCTGAATTACAATTATACGGTTGCATTGAACTGTTTGAGGGTCACATGAGACTATATTACTATTAAGTCTAAAATCATGATAAAAATAGGAATTTCAATATAGTAGAACAATCATCTAATAAATCTTTTGTTGCATAAGATATACCAATTCTATACCAAATTACCAATATATAAGGGGAAAAGTTGTAGCTAGTTATCTAAAAGTTTTTGCTTTTTTCATTGATTTTAACTTCTATTACTCCTAAATAAATTTAATTGTAGTAACACAATTTTCAAATATTCCAATGTTATTCCTCTTATTCATTTATACTTATCTTTTTATATGTTGCATCCTATTCATAAAATGAAATTTATCATTAACACTTATGTTTTTTAGCATATTAGTTTATAAATTTTTTACTTATAAAAGTGTTATTAATTTATAATATTATTTTCATTGGGGATAAACCTAGTAAGCAATAATAAATAAATAAATAAAATTTGAGTAACAAAAACATGTGCAGATGGTGAAAAGTGAAATCCTAGGAAGACATGTCGTGGTTCCTCAAACTTAGCACTCGCAAACCCTTCTCCACTCTTCAAATCTCAGCTTCACTCTTTCATCAACTTCGCTTCTTCTCTCGTTTGGAACAAGAACACTCTGTTCAACTTTCCAACACTACCAAACCAACCTTCATTCACCCCACTTCCATTATTCACCCCAATGCTGTTATTGGCGAGGTACTTCTTTTTCATCACTTTTTCCATCAAAGTTTCTTTCTTTCTTACTCATTTGTTATTGGGTTGTTCAAAAATCATTCCTTTTCAATTGGGTATGTTACATCCTTACAAGTTTAACACACACACTAAACAACTAATAATGTTTTACATGTAGTACATTCATTACCCATGTGTTCCCTACTTCATGTTTTCTATTGTTATGCTTAGGGAGTTTCAGTTGGGCCATTTTGTTCTGTTAGTTCCTCCGCGAAGCTTGGGGATGGTTGTCAACTATATCCAGGAAGCCATGTTTTTGGAAGTACAGAATTAGGGGACAATTGTGTCTTGATGACGTGAGTTCATAGTTAAGATAACTGTGATTGTGTTTGTTTTGATTAATTATACAATCATGTTTATTTCGGTAACTTTGTCTCGCAGTGGTGCCGTTGTTGGTGATGATTATCCTGGATATACCATCATTGGAAACAATAACACAATAGGGTATCATTCTGTTGTTGGTGTCAAATGTCAAGACTTGAAATACAAGGTGTGCTTCACATTAATTGATTGAGGTTTTTATCTTTGTTTATTTATTATCATAAGTATTGCATTGAAGTTGGTGATTGTGTTCTCAGCCTATGCACATGAATGATTTTGATTTCAGATTTTTTCTTCTAACTTTTGTCCTTATGGTTATATATTTGTTTTTCTATCTTCCTGAGGCTGCAATTGTTATCTATTGATATGATATGGTCCATTTCTACTTGGAAGCATGGATGCAGTTATGTGAGAGTTGACCACTTAGTTATTTATTTGTATCGAATATCTTGCTATTTGCATTACATCTTTTAGCTTGTTACTTAGATGGTGTCCACAATAGTTATACGAAATACTTTAAATACGTGTACTCATGTTCTCTGTAGCAATCTCATGTAAATGATGTATGGCTAAACATAATAATCGCCTGCAAATGTGTATGTAGCCAGGGGACGAGTGTTTCCTGGAAGTTGGAGACAATAATGATATCAGGGAACATACTTCAGTTCACCGATCTTCGAAGTCAACTGATAAAACTGTAAGATAGATTCATTATTTTTTTTGTAACAATGAAAAATTCCACACAAACATATACACCTTTTCACACTCTTACCTGGATATGACCAGGTTATTGGCGATAGCAATTTTATAATGGGATCTTGTCATATTGCTCATGATTGCAAAATTGGTAACAACAATATTTTTGCTAATAATACTCTTTTAGCTGGCCATGTTGAGGTGGAAGTAAGTCCTCTTCAAACTAAAATTCTGTTTTCATGATAAGTTTTCTTTTGTTATTTTACGTGTGATATTGGAAGATTGATTGAAGTTTTTCATATGTAGGACTATGTTCACACTGCAGGTGCCACTGTTGTTCACCAGTTCTGCCGTCTTGGATCTTTCTCCTTTCTTGGTGGTGGTTCAGTGGTAGGTTTTTCTTTTATTCTCATGGTCTTGAGTCAATTTGTTTTGCAGCAAGAAAAATGCTTGTTTTGCAACTATGTAAGGATATTGTACAATATCCTAGCTTGTCAACAGAAATCTCACTAAGCTTGGCTTTCACATTCAATGTAACACAATTTTTAATTGCGGTGATTTAAACAAAATTTGATTGAAAATGGACTATAGCACTTAGTGGCTGCCCATTTTTGCAATGTATTACTATATGAAATTGCTCTTGCTGAAGAACTTGTCAAGAAAAAAAATACTTTTACCATGCCAAATGATCTAACAATAACTCAGGTGTGCAACTACAATGTCATGTTCTTACATAAATGAAGGTTTCACAAGACGTCCCGAAGTACATGATGGTAACTGGTGAAAGAGCAGAGCTTCGCGGTCTAAACATAGTTGGCCTCACTCGACGTGGATTCAGCGATGCAGAGGTTTATGCTATTGCTAACATAATGTTCAAATTAGTTGTCTTCAATTACATGCCATCGCAACTAAACCATTCTATTCTGCAATGATCCAGATCAGGAGCCTTAGAGCAGCTTATCGAAAGATATTCATGTGTGTTGATGCAAATGCTGTGTCTTTTGAAGAAAGGCTTGCAGAAGTGGTATTTTTTCTTGTGTTTGTTTGTTCCTTTTACGAAGCCAGTGATATATCTCGGGGCTTCTTTATGAGGGTCAATTCTTAAGGTAAAAAAACTTATTTTCCAGGAGCACCATGAAGAGTTGGGTCATGTTCCTGCCGTACACGCTATGTTGCAGTCTATTCGCAACTCTTTTACAGACAACCGTCGTGGAATATGCAAATTTAGACACTGGAGTGGCTCTTGAAGCATCGTAAGGCGAGTTTATATATATCTTTTGTTCTTTTCAAAATCAAGAAACTGGTGTATTTCATTGTGGTTAATTAGAATTGGTAGTTTTGCAGATATTTCATGCAGTTTTTGCTGAAGTACAAGCTCCTGTGCATTATTTAGAGCACTAGTGAAGTTAGTTTGCATTTTACAAAGAAGTGGTTCTCTTCATTTAGAAGAGTTTGTTGTATTATTTAGAGCTTGTAGCATAAAGAGAATTTATTAAAAATATCAAATTTTGTCTAGGTACTGATTTGAATAACATTGTAGTCAATATCATGGTATGAAGAGGTCAATGAATCCAATTGAAATTTGTGTTTGCCAATGAGATTTAATATGTGTTCCTTTTTTGAATCCTCTGTTACATCAATAAATGGCTGAAACAATTGAGACAAAAGCATAATAAATTAAACTGAAGCAGTAATATATAAATATGATGTGATAATAGATGACCATAACATAAACAAAATCCTATTATTGAACAACAACACCATGGGCACGTGAACATAAACAGAGAAACTAAGAACATAAAAGGAGGCCAACCTGATATGCATATGGAGGATAAAATATATTCTATGAAGGATGGCTCTTCCAGTCCTAGTCATAGTTATATGCTTCATGGTACCGATTCCGGTGCATGGTACTAGTTTGGTGCACGGTATCAGTTCTATACGATTCATCAAATTTTACATTATTATTACAAGACTTTTTTAGGAGCTCGATATGTGATACACTGATTTTGGTACACCGTATGTATGCCAAATCTTGCTCAATCTTCTCTTCTTAGCATACCTGGTTACATTATGCAATCCACTGTTATCATTCCCTTGGGAGTTTGTGAAGAAATAGAGAAACTTTGTAGGAAATTTATTTGGGGTTACTCTGAATCTCACAGGAAGTGCTACTTGGTTTCCTGGGAAAAAATTGTTCACCTAAAAAATATGGTGGTCTTGGACTTTGTCGCATCATCAGGCGACTCAATTGTGCTTTTTCTCTCTGCGTTCAGGTGCTGAGAAATAAGTATAAATGTGGTGACACGCCACCTATAAGGATTAATGTTTGGTTATTGTTGTGGTGGCAATTTGATTCCGAGTCTAGCTAGTAACAATGCTTCACCTTTGTGGCGTTGTATTGTTTCCCAATGGAGTAATGTTTCCTCTTATGTATTAGAGGGTGGCTGAAGCTCATTCTCACCTTGTAGGTGCTTGTCAGCCATATCCGAATGCTCAGAATGATGAAGCCAGGTGGAAGTTTTCTGCCGACAGTACCTTCTCTATTAAACTAGGTTATGAATTGCTATCGGGTGGTACTAGGATGCAGTCGATCGATCCTGACTTAGTCACCTCTGGACTCTTATTCATGGAAATCCCTTGACTATAGTGGCGAGGATGCACAGAGGTTGGACTGATTCTGAGGAGTGTAGGAGTTCTTCTTTTGCATCTTAATCTATTATGCACATTCTTAGAGATTGTGCAGAAGCAGTGGATTTCTAGTCACCCTATATTTCTTCATATGTTTGGAGCAATTTCTTTCTCTTGGCCAAGAGGGTTGGCTTTGATTCAATATGAATAATATGGATAAGCATAATGTTCATAAATGTTTCACTATAAAAAATGACATGTAATATGAATAGATTCTCCTATCAGAGTCACTGGTGAAAAGTAAATATATTATCACAAATTCTTAGTGTCTATTTCTTTCAAGCAGTAGAGAGCTTCCTAGAGTACACAATGTACATAGGATCAGAGCGTCCAGGATTTGGTGATATATCAACACCCTACAGAAATATGTAAACAACATTAACCTTTGGATTGATCTCAGCAATAGGAACAATATGATACTAAATCATAAAACATTGCTTGCAGAAGTATGATTCAGAATTTCAGATAAATTACAAGGAGTGAGTGTGAGGAGTAAGAAAACACAACACAAGATGAAGTTAAAAATTTTTTGGTACTACCAAGGGTATCCCTTCACCTTATGGGTAAGGAACTAATCCCTTTCGGGGTGTGTGTCTGCCCCTCCTAACAAGTGTTGCTCCCAGAAATCGAACTAATAACCTTTTGGTCTTTCTGGGAATCTAGCAGGGCCTTACATCACTGGACCATCACCTTGTTTGTGTAAACAGTAAGGTATAAACATTTCTTTTAGCTTATTTCAGTAAGATAATGAAATAAGTTAAAAACTTATTATTGGAAGGTCATAAGCTATTTTCATTTAACGCTCTTTGGAGTGCTTATATCATAGATAAGCTCAAATAAACTCTCTGAAATGTGTAAGCTTGGGAAAAATAATATATGACCATGAAGATAGTTAATTGTCATTCACGTAATCATGGAAAGAAAATATCAATTACTGAATTACCTGAGGAGGTTCAAACCCTCCAGCATAATGGAAATATGACCCAACAATCATTACATGATCAGCATCCCCAGTTGATGTCCATATAGAAATGGCTTTTGTCCAGAAGCATCGGTTCGAAAAGCTAATACAATCAATCGGAGTTATCGTTAGTTGAATAGGACATAAGAGATACCACACCAACAACAGAAAGATCATGCTTAAGTAGAGAAATGCAATATGAAATAAAGAAATATTTGTCAACATTTTGATACATTGTGGAAATACAACTTAGCAGCTGAAGAGTAAAAGAGCTGGTTTCATTGAAAAAACATGAGCTGAAGTGTTGAAAAGTTCAATTGGTCTTAAACATGGCATCTCAAAAATCATGAGTGGTGTAAAGTTTCAACACAATTGAAAATGATTCTTCATTAGTATGAAATCTCTTGCAGATTTCTCTAAGTTTATATTAAAGGTTAGTACAATGACTGGATTACTTAGTTGTATTCAGTGGATTATATCAAACAAAAGTGACTATTTTATAGGACAGTGCTTCATGACAAAGTGACCTTCAACTTCAACTTCAACTATCAAATTGTACAAAACTGGATTCCAGACTTAAATCTGAAGTGATTACAAAATGATAGTATTATCACCTCATTATGGCCAATCCACCTGGCCTGAGCGTCCGGCGCATCTCTTTAAAAACATCAAGAGGCTTTTTTAGGTAATCAACACTGACCTGCAGGGCAAATTCGATTTCATTTAAATGGCTGACATATACACTACACAATAACTTGGACAAAATTTTAGCCACAAAGAGTTGAGGGACATTTGTGGTTTCCACGTACAAACAACAACCAAGTCTTTATCCCAGTAGGTGGGGTCGGGTATTCGTGGTTTCCACGTAAGTGTTATAAGTACTAATAGTGAAGAAAAGGTCAAGTTATTCGTGATTATATAGTGAGGTTGGTTACCTAAATTTCTTGTGGAAGAATGTGAAACTCAATATTGTAATAACTGAATCCTAAGCTTTAACCACTAACAAGATACATTTATATTATGGAAGAATAAGAAAAATAAAAATCAAAGAAACTGCTGCAAAAGTAGACATTGCACTTGTAACATCAAGAACCGGTAGCATGCACCTTTGCACCACTTACAACAGTTTCAAGCGCCAAAGTTAGGAAAAAGGAAAAGTATTTGTACCACATTGGTGATGATGTCGAAAGAGTTATCCTCAAATGGGAGAGTAGGGTTCACATTCAAGTCTTGCACAACAAACTCTGTCAGAACCTATAGGATCAACAACTTCTATTAGTAGGGTTATGTTTGTTTAGCAAAATAGTAATGTTGAGAATCTTGAGATAGCGCAAACAGAATGAATCGTTTTATTTACCGGGTTCCTCTTCAGCTCTTCTTCATTCAAGCCTAATCCTACGACTCGTTCTTGCTTGTATCCTGATGGGAAATGGCTGACCTAATGCAAAGTGAAGATATATGACAATATGTGAACGCAATGCAATACAAGAGAAACTAAGTTAAGTACTAAAACTCTTACCCAACTGCTACACATATCTAAGATGCTGACTCCTGCAGTGTTGCTAGGTGGGAAAACCGTGGAGTAATATTTAGTTAGAGACGCAATCGCAGGGTCATCAATATGTGTCACAAATCGAGGCGCATCGTAGAACACGGAATCTGGTGACCTAAATGGAAAATTTTCTGATATTTATACAAAGACTAAGAAAGAAGAAAGGGGAAAGAAATGTTGTTGAACCCATATGTAGCTTGCGAAAGGCGAAAAACCAATATAGTAGACATGATATTGAGAGAACAGAAACTTCAATATAACAACAGCATCATAGATAAACTCAAATAACAAATTTGTATTTTTAACATTTAATACTTTAATACCTAACATAAAGTATAAACTTAACTACATTTTATCCTGCACTGGATTCATGAGTTTTCAGTTTAACACTACCCGTCTCAACTTTTTGTATAACTAAACCCCCTAGATTTTGGTTCAGATTGACACTGTCAACTTATCTGTGGACTCTAACGACGGTTGTTCAATTAACTTGCGATCCTTATTCTCTACACAAGAAAATGTAAAACACGGCGCAGAAATGGAATTGATTACTGCAAGCAAAGGGAAACAAAAAAGAGATAAAATATGGTCATAGCTCTTCAATCAACAAGTGTAGAAATTTACTCATCATAGCGCTGGAAATCCTCCTCCTTGAAAGGGAACTGCTCTGGCCATTCCACATTCTTCAGTATCTGCAAGATGGAAACGCGGTACAAAGAATTAGACTAGAAAAACAACCAAGAACGAGAACATATAACAGGAATTTACTGTATTCGGTAATGTACCTTAATCCAACATGTAGTTAGTCGTTTCCGTGACACAACTCTTAATGAAAACACAAATTTACTCATGGCTTAGTATCACATTGAGTTTGTTATTCTACTCAATGTGGGACTACTAACATATACTTTTTTGGTTTTCCCCCATGTATCCTCGCACTGGAGGCAATCTCGTCCGAGCCGGGAACATGCATAAGTATATTGGGCTAACTCTCCAAGCGGGTATTTTTTCCATCCACAATGCTTCTAACATATACTTTATTCTCTATTCTAGAATGACAATTTCTTTTACCTATTACACTTATTTAAATGTAATAAACTAGCATCTTATACCCAGAAAACACAACCAATTACAATGAAAATAAGTTAGAGAAAAGATTATAAAAGAAAATATAGAAAGAATAAGAATATAGAAATCCAATAACCTGATCCACAGAGGATGATCCCTTTATCCTAGCAGAGGCAATGAAGGAGTTGTTGGAACCTATAACAACACCAGCCATAGACATAAACTGAGACAAGAATGAAGCACCAAAACCCAATACAACACGTCGAGGAGCCTTAACTCCACCACCCCTATTGCTCCAATTCTTTGTAAGTGTTAGCTTTGATAGAGTATCATGATTTGTGACAGAACTTGAGGAACAAATTTGTAACCTTGGTTGGAATCTGAGTCCAATAAAATTTGCCATCTTGGTTGGACTTTCACTAGTGTTAGTGTGTTACTATGTTCTATCCAATCCAAATGAACTCACAACTCAACCCTACTCTACTCTGAGAAGGATTATCTGTCTCCAACGATCTACAATTCTTTGTCATAAGTCAATCAGATATTGTCACGTGAATAGAAGAAAATTTCTGAAAACAACTCTGATTGATTCGAGATAGTAAATGAGACACTGTTTAAGACAGATGATCCTTACATTGGATTTGGATTATCCTTAAAAACCATCATTCATAACAAGTGATGTGCATGCACTTTACGTGGCTCCATATCTAGTGATGGTTTTACATAAAGTAATATGAGAATAATTTAGAAAAAAAAAATGTAAATAAATAACATGATTAATATAAAAATGTATTAGAAAAAATATGATAACATCACTAATTAACATGAATTAAAATAGAGAGGTTTAAGTTGGTAATGGTTGTATGTAGAATATGATCATGAATAAAAATAAAATGATGATGTTTAAGTTGAATGTTGGAAGATATGTGGTAATTAAGATGGGTTATGAAATAGAGGGGTGTTGAATAGATCATAGTAAAAGAAATTAAATGTTGGATGGAAAATAGTATTTTGGGTTCGGGAGGAATCTACTTACGAATTATGTTAAGAAAACTTATTATATATCTTATGGAATTATTCTATGAAAATTCAATAGTTCAAGTTTATTGACCAATTCAAGTAACGTGAATTATTCGATTTTCATTAAATGAATTGCTAAAATATAGAGTAAGTTCCACTAAAACACGGTATAAAGAGTTTATTCTTTTTTCCATTTGGTTGGGGTTGACTTCAAGGCCCATCTTTACAAGTTTATATGGATGGCCCAGTTTATGGGCTTAGCCATAAAAGCAAACAAAAAACTGATGAACAACATTATTGTGTATTTGTGAGATATAAATAGAGTAGGAATCAAAGGAATTTCTCAACAAAACAACAACAAACTAGTTCATAAATCTGTCAACATCTTTTACAAATCAATGAAGAAATATCAAAAAAGTATTATTTCTACTAAATAATATTTACTCGTGACGAATTGTTGAATACTAATTCCAATTAATTGCGTGATTATCCTCCAATTAAGTTTACAAGTAAAGTTGATTATTCATACCTACACGTCACGGCCTCCTATTTAAAAACAAATTTAGAGATCAAATACAACTTTTCATTTTCACTCTACTTTATTACACTAATGTACTAATAAGGCGTTGATTTACTGATATAAGTCATTTATTAGATTTTAAAATGATCAAAAGGTTAATAGTTCAATTCCTGAAAGCGACGCTTGTTGAGAGGGGTAGTCATGCACCCCAAAAGGAATTAGTTCCTTACACAAAAAGAGTAATGTGATATCCTTAGAAATGCAAAAGAATCAATGTAACTCTTGGTTTGTTAATGTGTTAGTATGCTACTATTTGTTGTGAACGAGACTCAAACATTTAATCTCTGTCATTCCATCAAACTACCTTATAACACCCTTTTAAATTTGCTATATGTGAGACTCGAATTCACAACTTTTTTCATTTCATTCCTTAAACTCATTTATTTTAACTATCAAACCACTTTATAACTAGTTAATGTAACAACATTTACCAATGTTTTATTCTATATCTATGTATATGTATTATCAACAAAAACTAATAAACTAAAAGATAGATAAAAAAAAGTAAGGTGAAGAGAAGTAACATCAAATATAACTAAACTAGATGTGATGTCCTTGTCTTTGAGGGTGGACGTAACATTTCATTTGTGGGATGGTGGACCATGAAGTTCTAAGTTAATGACAAAAGCTGTCACATGCAAACATCAAAGTCATGTTCCAACCATCAAGCACGGATTAATGTAAAAATTCCATTTGAGTTTGAATCCAACTATAAATTATACATGAATTTAATATGTATAGAATATAGTGTAAATGTTTTTTACACTGTTAGTAAATCATCGACCTTTAATTTATTAACTATCAAACAAAAGAATACAAATCAATAATAAATTATATATTGACAATATAAAAAACTGTATACTATCAGTACATAAATTTTAAACTCATTATATATCATCTAGAATGGCACATTGCAGAGTGGTTTGTGAATAGGTAGTGCAAAATGCCATTGGTGCCCTGCTTTAAGTATTTTATCATCAATTCCCAAACACATCTTTACGATTTGTTTTCTCAATTATTGAGGTTATGATATGTCCTGAAATTTAGTTTATGCATTCACTAGACATATACATCTTGTCTTGTGCGAGAATAATACTAGTGAAGTAGAAAGTGACAATTTAATTGGTTAGGTGCATAATCATAAACAATTAGAAGTGGGTATTGGATTGTACTAATAATAGATTTCAAATTATGACCATAGATTTTTTTGGATGAGAAGATATCCGAAAACTAGAAAAATATGACAATTCACTTTGTACAATAAAATGCACGTACAAAGCATATAAGAGTGTACCCTACTTAATTATTGTTATGTAATTTTGTTTGATGATTTTCTCATATCATCATTTTAATTGTTAAGACTCAATTTAAGTCTTTAAGACTTTATTCCAAATTATTAAGTCCCTTGTATAATTGATATAATACAATATAAAAATTGAAATAAAATATTTGACATAAAAATTAACAGAAATTTTTTTATTTATTGTTAACGTATGAGTTTTACACATTATCACTGTATCATCTACAATTCATATTTAATTATCATTGACTCTTCAAAAATAATACAAATGAATGACAGATGATGTACTGACTGCATATAAATCTTTAGGTTAACAATACATAAATATTATACTAAAAAATTAATGATATATTCTGAGAAGGAGAGACTGTAACTAATTATACTAATACTGACTAGACACTTAATGAAAAATATTAAACTTAAGGCTCTAACTGAGACAGGTAGTTACATTGCACCTAGTACTCTCTTAAGACTACATATGATGATGTCCTAATAACATTCTTTAAGGAAAACAAAGAAGTAATTTAACATTAGAAAACTGAATCAAACATTTACCAATACCTTATAACATCAATTTTCAAGACAAACAAAGTTTTTTTTTTATATTTCATGTCTTTAATTATGAGGACAGAATCATATATGTTTCACACTAGCTTTATGTATAAAAGTTCTATAATTGATCAAGAGATCAATTTCTTTTAAATGAACACATAAAAATATTGCATCTTGATTAATTAAAATACTTAGACACATAAAGTGACATATAAAACGAGACATCACTATAATACTTAACATTGATCGTGGTTCAAACTATGATTAATTAATTGGTTAATAGAATACGTATCTGAGTGTGAGATTACTCATCCTATCCTACAATCTCACCTTGCAAATTTGAAATGTAATATAATATATTAATAAGCAGTTAATTCAGTAATTTGAAGTCTCCTTGAATTTTCAAATATTTGTGAAAATATTACAACATGGCAATATGGTTTAAAAAATGAGTGTAGTGTCTATGTATTTTTAGTATCAAAATATATATAATTATATCATTCATTATCGTTCCACCCCCATCATTCAGACGTCCCATCTGTCTGAGTGGTCTTCTCTCCCGACCAACCGAGGCCCGAGCATGACCAGTTGAAGGACTTAAGCAGGCTCATCACCATTGACCGACATACTAGGTCGGGATTGGGACTGGTTCGATTTTGACACGCTACCAATAATGCAGTGTCACGCCCATGACAAATCCTACCTACCCTCCTGCCAGCACCACAAGGACAAGCCTGAAATACGGTCACCAGACCTGCCACCAGCTATAAGTCAACTATGCACAGGGTACGTACCTGCCAGATCCACCTAACACAGGAAAAACATCCATCGACAGACCCAGACAGTCGGTCATGCCAATAGTACATTCTAGAGTCACGTCATCCATATCAACCATTATAAATAGGGGTTCCCCAACATAAAGTATCTCTATATCTTAATGTTATTTGTTCATCACTTATCATTGTTACTCTTGCTTCTTACATATTGCTCCCGAGCACTACCTCTCCGATCTCTTACTGACTTGATCTCAGAAAACATTTTTAGGTACCTCTACCGGCTGGTCCAAGTCAACCTCTACTCAGTCACCCGTAAAGAAGTCTTACCCGGATCTCCTATCCAACCACTTCGATCAACTACAAAAGAACAACCATTCATTTGAATTATTTTTTTTATTTTTGAATAATTATCAATGATTAAATATGAGTGAATGATACAGTAACAATCCAAAAAAGATAAAATATGAATGGTAGGACAATGGCATATCTTCAAAGAAATTAATTCTTTAACTAAAAAGAATAAAGAAATTAATTCTTTAACTAAAAAGGAGTAAGATATTGTTCTTATTACAACACTTCCTTTTCTTTCTCCAAACTAGGAACTAACACACTTTTCTCTTTCTCTCTCTCTTTCATTGACGAAAATGGATCAAAAACCGAGATTCGTAATC
The DNA here is from genome assembly GCF_001865875.1 of Lupinus angustifolius. NCBI lineage: Eukaryota > Viridiplantae > Streptophyta > Magnoliopsida > Fabales > Fabaceae > Lupinus > Lupinus angustifolius. The sequence goes on from NC_032014.1 coordinate 30,872,126, forward strand.
TCAGCATCAGAAGCTGAATCCATGGCCCAATCAATCGGAACCACCCTCCCCAACCTCCTCCCTTCTCTCGTCAAACCCTCTCAATCCCTCGCCCGTCCTCCCATCTCCAACTTCTCCGTCTCCGCCGTCGGCCTCGGCGTCTCCGGCCGCATCTTCATCGGCGTCAACCTCGAATTCCCTGGCCTCCCTTTACACCACACCGTCCACGCCGAACAGTTCCTCCTCACCAACCTCTCCCTCAATGCCGAGCCTCTCCTCCTCTCCTTCGCCGTCTCCGCCGCCCCCTGCGGCCACTGCCGCCAGTTCCTTCAAGAACTCCCCTCCGCCCCTGACATCAAAATTCTCATCACTTCTCATGATACCCCTCTCTTCACTCCTCTCTCTCACTTTCTCCCTCATCATTTTGGCCCCCATGACCTTCTCCCCAAAGGTGCCCCTCTCCTTTTAGAACCTCGCCATAACAATTTGTCCCTTCTTCCACATACCCATCATCAAAATTTTGAATTTTTACACAAAGGGGTTAATGGGTATGCAACAAATCCCGATCCCAAGTTAAAGGTTGAATCTTTTGAAGATGCCACATCTATTGGAATTAATGGGTATGCTAGAAATTCTAATGCTGAGTTAAAGCTTGAGGCTTTGGAAGCTGCTAATAAGTCACATGCACCTTATAGTGGGTCCCCATCTGGGGTGGCTCTATTGGATTGTGAAGGGAATATATATAAAGGTTCTTATTTAGAATCTGCTGCATATAACCCTAGTTTGGGGCCTGTTCAAGCTGCTTTGGTGGCATTTGTAGCAGGTGGTGGTGGTGGTTATGATCAGATTGTGGAGGCTGTGTTGGTGGAGAAGGATGGAGCAGTTGTTAAACAAGAACAAACTGCTAGGTTGTTGCTTAATTCAATCTCCCCAAAGTGTCACTTCACTGCATTCCTTTGCAGTTCTGGACCTGATTGATTCAATAAGGAACATAATTGTGTGTACAAACAAATGAAAATGTTGTTATTATTTTAGTGGATTTGATTTGGAACCAAATAATAATATTAAATCCCTTTATTATATTTCTACTATTTGTAACTCTTAATCTGTTTCTGCAACTTCAAATGTGAGGTATTTCCTTTTCTGTTTCTGAATTGTATACATGAGAAAAGAAATACATTTAAGCAGAAAAAGAGTAGCACAACCAAAAGTTCACAGCTCAGGAAAATGCACATTCTTTTAGGATCAATATTTACTACATCAGGATCAATCATCCACTATGATCATCCTGGAAATATTCCAATCAAACGGTTCATAGAGCATTTTTGATATGATTCATTTCTATATGCCACAAACCTTCAATAGTAGTATCCTTTCACATACCTATATGGCCCACGTTTTATTGCATATATAATTTTTTATTGCATGCCTATAAGCCTTTTCAATGTTACTTTTGGGAAATAGTTGATATCAGTGTCATCCCATCAAAAGCATGAGTTCATCTCCTCTCCTGTACCGGAGAAATCAGTATTGGAATATGAGGTTGAGAATTTTTGAAAGATTTTTTATTTATTTTTAATAGAAAATAACATGTAATCATAGGCGTTAATTTTTTTTTCGACCACATGTCATTATTCTATCCAGCACTGAACTCTCCAGTACCGGAGAGGATCCATCTCCCAAAAGCATGGGCTATACTGTCATCTCTATAAAACTTATGTTTCACTTGAGTAAGGATTATAGATAAATACCACACAATAATACATAAAAGATAATATGTAATAACATTTTTATCCATTTGTTTACTATAAAATCACATTTTTGTCACTAAAAATATGAGTAAAAATAATGATTTGTCTCTTCATTAATAGAGAGATCATTGTTCGGAGCACTTAAACTTTTCGGACCACGTCTCTTTTTCACTCCAATGGCGTGTGGAGCTTCAACATTATAGTAAGCTTTACATGGCACCTTCTATTTATTGCAACCATTATCAGTGGCCTAATGATATTATAACACTTTTCTCTCACGCCCCATTCTCCATCATCACAGTGTCAATAATTTCCTTGAGTTTCCTCACACTTGATAACCATTTCCAAGTGTAAAGGACCAAGATGTTGGACAAAGATCACTTATCCTGAATAATGTCTCATTTTTATTACATTTTATTTTTAAACTTTTTATTTATTTATTTATGTGACAATATATTATTAGTCTGGGATAGAGAATGAGATAATATTTGAGACAGATGATCATGTTCCAAGAGGCAACTACAAATGTTTCTTTATCAGTTATGGGCCAACTATGATCATACACTTTATGTGAAAAGCAATTGAGATTTAATATAATTTTAAGGAGTTTGAATCTATTTGTTAGGTTGTTGTTATTATAACAACAATTTTCTTATCCTTCTTGTCTAAGCAAGCAACTCATGCATATTCTAAAGAATATTGCTGGTTTATTGAACATGACTAGGTACATATTCTAAACTTGCACTTGATTGACATGATTAGATGTTTATAGAGTAAAATGTCAATTTGGTTTATGAGATTGACAACAAAGGAATTTGGTTTATAAAAAATGTCAATTTGGTTATCAACTTTGCACGCCATAAGCCAATTTGGTATCTATGGGAACCATAATTTTATGGTCAAGGACCAAATTAATTTCCATGTAGTCTTTAGACCGAATCGAATCTGAATGATCAAATTTACAGTTTTAAATCCTCAAATCAACTTCTTTACTTACGAGAATAAAACTATATACATCTCCTTTTCTCATATCTCAATAGATGAGAGTCTCATATACTAAACTGCCGCTTCAAATTACAAGTAATATTATCAATATATGCACTATCATAGATTAAAATAACATAAATGAAAACAAAATCATTCCAATTTGGATGAACAATATATTGGTTAATTTATCAGTAAATCATTCAATCATATATGACTCAAAATAAGAGATAAGGATTTGGTATTCTAAACCATATCTCAGACCAATAAAAACATGTAATGTTAATTAAAAAAATATTAATTTCAGGATATCATTTATAAACTTCAGATTCTATAATAAAGTCTAATATGATAAAATATGCTCATTTACCAAGTGAAAATAAATAGTTACACAATAAACATGAGCAGCATGAAAACAAGAGATACAAATTGATGAATATCTCGCATGCTGAGATTTAATATCTTTTGATCACGAGTAACGTGAATCAGAGAATCTTGTTTGTTATCTAATATTCTCTCTAGTCTTTTACCATGTAAACTTATAGTATTATTATTATATATATTGCACAAATTAAACATGCAATACACAAAGTCACAAAAATTATATACGACATAAAAGTCATATTGTAAAAAAACTAGGAAAGTGAAAACTAAGTATCAAATATGTTTTGCTGTTTCAAAAGAAAAGATGTTTGTGGTCCTCATTGTGACCATACTAAGATTTTCAACATTCCCAAGGTTAGTTATGCTAACGATATAATTAAGAAAAAAATTATGCATCGACAGTTTATGAGTTTTATATACTGTGAATATAAATGAATAATACATGATTTACTGACTTGTATATAAATTTTTGCACTAATAGTGTTAGATATTACGCTTTATAATTAAGCCTTTTTTATTTTTAATAATGACATTATGAGTCTTATACTTCTTTGTCCTTTGCGAATTAGGTGAGATTTCTTTGTTGTATATTCAGAAAGCAACATCCTAAGTTATTGTTCATTAATTAATTGTTTCAGTTTTTCACTATGGAGATAGAAATCAACGAAGAGGTCACGAAGTATGAAGTTATAAATTTTGTGCAAGGTAAGAAGAATATATCTTTTTAGCATTATTATAAATAGTATATATTGAAATGTGGTTAATAATTACACGTTCTAGACTTGTATTTAATGGGAAAATTTTACTATAGTACGTGTTGAAAGTAACTTTTTATTTATGATATGGGTCAGAGAAAGGATACGAATATTGTGACAAGGGTGATACTATAAAAGTGAAGGGTGAGAGTACTATGGCATATGATGAAGTTAGAGCCAAATTCGGATATGGAGTTATCAATAACTATGATAGAAGGGATCCAAAGGAAACTGAATACATCACTTATTTTGATGAATGAGAAAGTTGGGTTCTCTTGAAAATACTTACAATTTTTCATCAAATAATTAATTTTAGAGATAATTAACAAGTTCAATAAATGATGCACTCATACTATTTGTTGGTTCTTTTGATATTTAGTATTTATAAAAAAAAAATATTGTCCATGTTTTGTTACTATATTTTATTTCTTATTGTTTTTTATCAGAATTTCATTTTTTATATATGATCAAAATTTCAATTTATTAGTTGTAATTCCTATTTCTTTGGATGATGTCCAAAATATTTCAAAATCATATTCTTCCCCAACTTACTATTCCCTGCATTACATTTTCTTACATTTTAGGTAGTTTTATGTGAATTAAGCAATATGGTCAATTGTTAAATATTTTTTGATACTATTATAATATTATTTCACCTTATGAATAAAAAATAAATCTTTTTTGGGATGTATGATTGTATCTCACAACAATTGTCGCTCACATAAATCAAACATTTAACCGTCTTTCTAGGGATTTAACGAGACCTTATACCAAGAAAATTATCATTAATAATGAAGCTAATTCATTTTCTCATTCTACTCAATTAATTATGATTTTCTCTTTGGAATGAATAAATAAAGTTTAAGTGACTTGACTTAGAGGAGTTACTATTGGGATGAGAAGAAGGATTCTTTGTCCCACAATATGTTTTTATATTCCTAATCAATCACATTTCTTCAAGTAATATAAAAATGTTATTTTGTATTTTTAAAAATATTCTTCTTAATGACACTTTTCCATTGGAACACGATATGAAATTGGAACAGAAATGAGACAAGTGATATATGTGACCTCAAAACTCTATGATAATTTACATTGATACTTACGTGTTGCATCATAGTTATTAAACCTTCTTTGGCCCATATTATCATTGTTCATAGTTTCCTCCAATGAAATTATGAAAAAATAACCTTTCAGAATTGAAAAGAGTTATATCATCAAACACCAATTAATCTATCCATTCAAAACGCAATTGTATATTTATTAGGAGATGAGGGACCATAAGTTTAAAACGAAACCAATGAATAACTAAAGCATTATTGGAGTTTGATTGATTTGGTCATATAATATATCAAACCAAAAAAAACAATAGAAATAAAAATCATAAAAATATAATAAATGTCTTTTGTTGAAACTTGAGAGACATGTAACATTATTTTCTATATATCTAGGGCTTGTGGAGAACCCTTCCAGCTAATAAAGCTGCTTCCATAACAACATGAATAACTTCAATAACATCATCAACATTGCATGTATTTCCCTTGAATGTTGGTTCCCCTGAGTTCTTAAATTTCTTCATACAATTTATAAATGTTTGGCTGCATTCTTGGCTTAGGTAGTCATCTGCATAAGATAGTATCACCAAATAGCTTATAAATTACTTAATTAGCTTATTTAGTAAAAAATTAAGTATTTATTCATTATTGGTTAAGTGGCTTATTTCAATAAGGTAGAAATTTATAAACTTGTATTTGATAGCTACTTGAGACATTGAGCTAATATTTGTCAAACAATTTCAATTTACTTAGTTATTAGCTTGTTTTGTCAGCTTTTAGCTCCTATTTTATAACGTTTTGTGCTTAATAGAACATTATCATCAGTTTCATATTAGTTCCATAATTGGCTATGGTTAGACTCACCAACCACATTTTATAACATATGCAAACAATAAATAAATCTTTATCCCACAAAGTGAGGTCGACTGTATCAATCAAATAATGTCATAATGTTCTATAGCAAATAGACATAAAATCATGAACATGTTTATGTCTAATAGAACATGTTCATAATTTTTCTTGGCATCCCTATTCCTTTGAGAATTGGGCTAATTCCCATTTGATCTATTCTCCTTTCAAAACTTATATCAGTCTCTTCCACAAATGTCCAAACTATCTAAAATGTGTGATTCTATAATCTTTTCTATAATAAGAGATGCTCCAACTTTCTCTCTAAATGTAAATAAATCAATTTGCTTTTTATTGTTTAAGAATTATCAAACCTAATAATGTAAACTCTTCTATGAAAGAATTAGTCAATTATCATTGTCAGTGTAAAGATTCATATACAGACATTACATTATTCACAATTTATTTCTATTACTTTCTTTAAAGAGTCAATGATTATCAATAAGAATAGTAGATGATGCAGTGATAATATATAAAATTCATACACGATTGGTGCATATATATTTTTCTCATGATTATAACTAAATTGTCCTCTTCAGCATATTCTTTGAGTGAAGGAAAAGGGAGATGCCATAAGGATCACAATCAAGCCAATTAATTAACTTGGTTATGTAGGCTTTGTTGCCATTTGCCAAGTCCAAATTACTCAGCCAAGAATGAAGTAAATGAGATAAAGGGTTATAATTAGTTTCTATTGATGTGCATAAACTTCATCACATATACCAAACAAAAGCAATTTAAGTATGTAAAGAGTCCCATTCAGCCACACCTACCATTCCTATTAAAGAATCATGACTGAAAAGTTTTATCCGAATCATACTTTTTTTTGTGAAAAATATGTATGTATTTCCATCATCGATATTTAATTATTGTTGACTTTTAAAAAAAATAATCCAAATGAATAGTGAATAATATGGTACATCTGTATATATATTGTTAATACATAAATTTTATGCTCTACTTTTTTTACTACCAATAAAACTCATATGGAAAATGGTGTATTCTCTTCATACCATAAGTAGAATAATAATTAAGATGTTGTTTCAAACTTCAAAGGGACTTGATAATACCACTTACATAGTATCAGATCTGAAGTTAGTACTAGTGAATTAAATCTAGAAAAGCAAAGTCATAATAATATAAGATGTTTTAATTAAGAAGGAAATAAAAAATGTATAGAACACTCACCATTTTTATCTTGAACACATTGATCATGTTTCATGCAACAATCATCAAGGCCATCACAAGGTTTCTCTCCAGGGCATCCACTATACAGAAGCCCACAGTATTTGCCATATCTCAATAATGGAGGCACTGTCTCATATCATCATAATTAATAAATAAATAAATAATAATAATAATAAAAATACATACATCTTTGTCTCTAATATAAATAATAAAACAAAGTACTAAGTACCTGAGCAAAACTTAGACTCACATTGTCTGCTACAATCTTTGCTCTACATATGAAACAACAAATAATAATAAAATGATAATTTAATGAGTTCAAGGAATTGATGTGTTAGAACATAGAAGTGTACCACAGAAACAGCTACTCCAGTTGTTTGAGCTCCTATGTTAAGGGCACTAATTTGCAACAAGTTGAAGGCAAAGGTGCAAGAAAAGAGGACTAGAACATACTTAAGGGAAAGGGATAGAACCATTTTTTGTGTGGAAAACTAAGATATAAAAAAAAGTAAGATTAATAATTTATGTTGGTGAAGGTTGGTTCTGCTTAAAGGGTATGGTTTATAAGGAGAGAGAGAATGAATGAGAGGTGTTTTTTATATATATTTCATAGAGAAAAGAGTGAAGACTATGTAGCCAGAAAGTCATAAAGAAAGAATGGAGGGTAGTGAATTATTTTTTGTTTAGTAGTGGCTCGTGACTGTGTTGTTGTTCTCATATTAGATTGTTCTCATTTTTTTTGCACTGTTCTTCTTGCCATAATTAATTGTTTTATTTATTATTGATAAATTATTAAACATGTTTTTTTACAACTCATATGTGTTGTTGATACTTGATAGTGGATTCAATTTATGGTATAAAATAAAGAAGAAAGTGTTATTAGGTGGAAATTATGTTAATTCTGTGTCAACTAGTGAACAACTTAGATTGGAAGTAAGCTAGTGTTCATATTTCAGCTAAGGAACTAATACATCTCGAAGTTTGTGGCTGCCATTTTTAATAAGTGTTGCTCTTAGGAATCGAGTATTCGACCTTGGGAATCCAGCGAGTGAGTATTATTATGATTAGTGAATAGTGATAATTAAATATTCCATTAACTAACTAATAATAATATTAGTTAACCAGTAGAATAAGATGATATAAATAAATTATAATGTTTGTTTATTGTTGGACTAAGCCTTACGATTTTGTTTGGACCACCCAAGTTGTTTCAAACCCAATGGATATACCTCACTACCCAAGTTGTTTTTTGTCATGTACATTATCCATTCTAGTGTAAACTAAGTCTCTTAGTGGACATGATATTGAACATATGATATTTGGAAGATTCTATCTAATATTGGAGAGGCAAATACTATAAAAATAAAAAGTAAAATGACATGTTATGACACTTTAAACCTTTTATTTATAATGAAATAATTTTTTTACTAGTAAAAACAAGAACTTTTATCTCTAGTATTGGAGAGAGTCTTTGTTGACGAAGTTGATACTCTTTTGAAAACAATCCATTGCGAAAACATTGGTGGCAAAAATGGTAGCTCTTAGTCACAACTTCTAGGGAAAAAAAGGTTTTCATCGAAATTATACTTGGTAGTCCTGATAAAGATATCAAACTACCCCTTTCATATAAAGATAATACTTTGCTTGACAATATATCATAAAGATGATACTTTGACATATACATATAAAAATAAAATGTATTATACTTTATTAATTAATATTGGTTTATAAGTGACATAAATCTCGTATTGGATAATTTATAACTGTACAATAGTATTCGATTAGTGAAAGTGTCACCACTTACACCCCAAATACATCTACACCATGATTACAAAATACTAATTGTACCATGCATGTACTTAATTGAGAACAAATAAACATGTGGAGTAGCATTAAACTGATGCTAGGATAGGTGCCAAGCTTTTCCACCATTCATATTGAATTTCTTGAGCCTCCCAAAGAACATGACCACAATAAGGATGAACTTGCCTTGGCTACTCCACTTACCTGAAAATCCTATGTATGAATCTTTACACTTAACTTCTGGTTTCAGTTGCTTTATGCAGCTGTACCCTGTTGTGAATCCTACATTCCCATATGCACTGCACATTTTATCCCAAGGTTTATTAATCATTACCACTAAAGTAAGTAATATTATGACAATAATATTAGTGAAATTTGTATAAACATATATGCATATAATCATAACCAATCAAGATTTAAGTATAGGATACTAATGAAATTCTGATTGTACCTATATAGGAAAAATACCTATATAGGTATTGATGGAAAGATAAAGATATCTTTGTGTAAAATGTAATATATA